>NW_027308096.1:0-201000 GCF_047496885.1 Scyliorhinus torazame
CTATTTTTTGCCAGACATTCATTGTGGAACAAAAGTGATTTTCTCGGCGAGTTAAGCATTTTGAGTAATTTACCGATTGGTTTCAGAACGGCTTGCATCACAATTAACTATTTTTTGCCAGGCATTCATTGTGGCATAAAAGTGATTTTCTCGGCGAGTTAAGTATTTTGAGTAATTTGCCGATTGCTTTCAGACCGGCTTGCATTGAAATTTACTATTTTTTGCCAGACATTCATTGTGGAACAAAAGTGATTTTCTCGGCGAGTTAAGCATTTTGAGTAATTTCCCGATTGGGTTCAGAACGGCTTGCATTGAAATTTACTATTTTTTGCCAGACATTCATTGTGGGAAAAAAGTGATTTTCTCGGCGCGTTAAGCATTTTGAGTAATTTGCCAATTGGTTTCAGAACGGCTTGCATTGAAATTTACTATTTTTTGCCAGACATTCATTGTGGAACAAAAGCGATTTTCTGGGCGAGTTAAGCATTTTGAGTAATTTGCCGATTGGTTTCAGAACGGCTTGAATTGAAATTTACTATTTTTTGCCAGACTTTCATTGTGGGAAAAAAGTGATTTTCTCGGCGCGTTAAGCATTTTGAGTAATTTGCCAATTGGTTTCAGAACGGCTTGCATTGAAATTTACTATTTTTTGCCAGGCATTCATTGCGGAACAAAAGTGATTTACTCGGCGAGTTAAGCATTTTGAGTAATTTGCCGATTGGTTTCAGAACGGATTGCATTGAAATTTACTATTTTTTGTCAGACCATCATTGTGGAACAAAAGTGATTTTCTCGGCGAATTAAGCATTTTGAGTAATTTGACGATTGGTTTCAGACCGGCTTGCAACAAAATTAACTATTTTTTGCCAGACATTCATTGTGGGAAAAAAGTGATTTTCTCGGCGCGTTAAGCATTTTGAGTAATTTGCCGATTGGTTTCAGAAAGGCTTGCATTGAAATTTACTATTTTTTGCCAGACATTCATTGTGGGAAAAAGGTGATTTTCTCGGCGCGTTAAGCATTTTGAGTAATTTGCCGATTGGTTCCAGAACGGCTTGCAATGAAATGTACTATTTTTTGCCAGACATTCATTGTGGAACAAAAGTGATTTTCTCGGCGTGTTAAGCATTTTGAGTAATTTGCCGACTGGTTTCAGAACGGCTTGCATCACAATTAACTATTTTTTGCCAGGCATTCATTGTGGAACAAAAGTGATTTTCTGGGCGAGTTAAGCATTTTGAGTAATTTGCCGATTGGTTCCAGAACGGCTTGCATTGAAATTTACTATTTTTTTGCCAGACATTCATTGTGGGAAAAAAGTGATTTTGTCGGCGCGTTAAGCATTTTGAGTAATTTGCCGATTGGTCTCAGAACGGCTTGCATTGAAATTTACTATTTTTTGGCAGACTTTCATTGTGGGAAAAAAGTGATTTTCTCGGCGCGTTAAGCATTTTGAGTAATTTGCCGATTGGTTTCAGAACGGTTTGCATTGAAATTTACGATTTTTTGTTAGACCTTCATTGTGGAACAAAAGTGATTTTCTCGGCGAATTAAGCATTTTGAGTAATTTGACGATTGGTTTCAGAACGGCTTGCATCAAAATTAACTATTTTTTCCCAGACATTCATTGTGGGAAAAAAGTGATTTCTCGGCGCGTTAAGCATTTTGACTAATTTGCCGATTGGTTTCAGAACGGCTTGCATTGAAATTTACTATTTTTTGCCAGACATTCATTGTGGAACAAAAGTGATTTTCTCGGCCAGTTAAGCATTTTGAGTAATTTGCCGATTGGTTTCAGAACGGCTTGCATTGAAATTTACTATATTTTGCCAGACATTCATTGTGGAACCAAAGTGATTTTCTCGGCCAGTTAAGCATTTTGAGTAATTTGCCGATTGGTTTCAGAACGGTTTGCATTGAAATTTACTATTTTTTGCCAGACATTCATTGTGGAACAAAAGTGATTTTCTCGCCGAGTTAAGCATTTTGAGTAATTTGCCAATTGGTTTCAGAACGGCTTGCACCACAATTAACAATTTTCTCCAGGCATTAATTGTGAAATAAAAGTGATTTTCTCGGCGAATTAAGCATTTTGAGTAATTTGCCGATTGGTTTCAGAACGGCTTGCATTACAATTTACTATTTTTTGCCAGCCATTCATTGTGGAACAAAAGTGATTTTCTCGGCGAGTTAAGCATTTTGAGTAATTTGCCGATGGGTTTCAGAACGGCTTGCATTGAAATTTACTATTTTTTGCCAGACATTCATTGTGGGAAAAAAGTGATTTTCTCGGCGCGTTAAGCATTTTGAGTAATTTGCCGATGGGTTTCAGAACGGCTTGCATTGAAATTTACTATTTTTTGCCCGGCATTCATTGTGGAACAAAAGTGATTTTCTCGGCGCGTTAAGCATTTTGAGTAATTTGCCGATTGTTTTCAGAACGGCTTGCATTGAAATTTACTATATTTTGCCAGACATTCATTGTGGAACCAAAGTGATTTTCTCGCCGAGTTAAGCATTTTGAGTAATTTGCCAATTGGTTTCAGAACGGCTTGCACCACAATTAACAATTTTTTCCAGGCATTCATTGTGAAATAAAAGTGATTTTCTCGGCGAATTAAGCATTTTGAGTAATTTGCCGATTGGTTTCAGAACGGCTTGCATTACAATTTACTATTTTTTGCCAGCCATTCATTGTGGAACAAAAGTGATTTTCTCGGCGAATTAAGCATTTTGAGTAATTTGCCGATTGGTTTCAGAACGGCTTGCATAACAATTTACTATTTTTTGCCAGCCATTCATTGTGGAACATTAGTGATTTTCTCGGCGAGTTAAGCATTTTGAGTAATTTGCCGATGGGTTTCAGAACGGCTTGCATTGAAATTTACTATTTTTTGCCAGACATTCATTGTGGGAAAAAAGTGATTTTCTCGCCGAGTTAAGCATTTTGAGTAATTTGCCGATGGGTTTCAGAACGGCTTGCATCAAAGTTAACTACTTTTTGCCAGACATTCATTGTGGGATAAATGTGATTTTCTCGGCGCGTTAAGCATTTTGAGTAATTTGCCGATTGGTTTCAGAACGGCTTGCATTTAAATTTACTATTTTTTGCCAGGCATTCATTGCGGAACAAAAGTGATTTTCTCGGCGAGTTAAGCATTTTGAGTAATTTGCCGATTGGTTTCAGAACGGCTTGCATTGAAATTTACTATTTTTTGCCAGACATTCATTGTGGGAAAAAAGTGATTTTCTCGGCGAGTTAAGCATTTTGAGTAATTTGCCGATGGGTTTCAGAACGGCTTGCATTGAAATTTACTATTTTTTGCCCGGCATTCATTGTGGAAGAAAAGTGATTTTCTCGGCGCGTTAAGCATTTTGAGTAATTTGCCGATTGGTTCCAGAACGGCTTGCATTGAAATGTACTATTTTTTGCCAGACATTCATTGTGGAACAAAAGTGATTTTCTCGGCGTGTTAAGCATTTTGAGTAATTTGCCGATTGGTTTCGGAACGGCTTGCATCACAATTAACTATTTTTTGCCAGGCATTCATTGTGGAACAAAAGTGATTTTCTCGGCGCGTTAAGCATTTTGAGTAATTTGCCGATTGGTTTCAGAACGGCTTGCATTGAAATTTACTATTTTTTGCCAGACATTCATTGTGGAACAAAAGTGATTTTCTCGGCGAGTTAAGCATTTTGAGTAATTTGCCGATTGGTTTCAGAACGGCTTGCATCACAATTAACTATTTTTTGCCAGGCATTCATTGTGGCATAAAAGTGATTTTCTCGGCGAGTTAAGTATTTTGAGTAATTTGCCGATTGCTTTCAGACCGGCTTGCATTGAAATTTACTATTTTTTGCCAGACATTCATTGTGGAACAAAAGTGATTTTCTCGGCGAGTTAAGCATTTTGAGTAATTTCCCGATTGGGTTCAGAACGGCTTGCATTGAAATTTACTATTTTTTGCCAGACATTCATTGTGGGAAAAAAGTGATTTTCTCGGCGCGTTAAGCATTTTGAGTAATTTGCCAATTGGTTTCAGAACGGCTTGCATTGAAATTTACTATTTTTTGCCAGACATTCATTGTGGAACAAAAGCGATTTTCTGGGCGAGTTAAGCATTTTGAGTAATTTGCCGATTGGTTTCAGAACGGCTTGAATTGAAATTTACTATTTTTTGCCAGACTTTCATTGTGGGAAAAAAGTGATTTTCTCGGCGTGTTAAGCATTTTGAGTAATTTGCCGATTGGTTTCAGAACGGCTTGCATTGAAATTTACTATTTTTTGCCAGGCATTCATTGCGGAACAAAAGTGATTTACTCGGCGAGTTAAGCATTTTGAGTAATTTGCCGATTGGTTTCAGAACGGATTGCATTGAAATTTACTATTTTTTGTCAGACCTTCATTGTGGAACAAAAGTGATTTTCTCGGCGAATTAAGCATTTTGAGTAATTTGACGATTGGTTTCAGAACGGCTTGCAACAAAATTAACTATTTTTTGCCAGACATTCATTGTGGGAAAAAAGTGATTTTCTCGGCGCGTTAAGCATTTTGAGTAATTTGCCGATTGGTTTCAGAACGGCTTGCATTGAAATTTACTATTTTTTGCCAGACATTCATTGTGGGAAAAAGGTGATTTTCTCGGCGCGTTAAGCATTTTGAGTAATTTGCCGATTGGTTCCAGAACGGCTTGCAATGAAATGTACTATTTTTTGCCAGACATTCATTGTGGAACAAAAGTGATTTTCTCGGCGTGTTAAGCATTTTGAGTAATTTGCCGATTGGTTTCAGAACGGCTTGCATCACAATTAACTATTTTTTGCCAGGCATTCATTGTGGAACAAAAGTGATTTTCTGGGCGAGTTAAGCATTTTGAGTAATTTGCCGATTGGTTCCAGAACGGCTTGCATTGAAATTTACTATTTTTTTGCCAGACATTCATTGTGGGAAAAAAGTGATTTTCTCGGCGCGTTAAGCATTTTGAGTAATTTGCCGATTGGTTTCAGAACGGTTTGCATTGAAATTTACGATTTTTTGTTAGACCTTCATTGTGGAACAAAAGTGATTTTCTCGGCGAATTAAGCATTTTGAGTAATTTGACGATTGGTTTCAGAACGGCTTGCATCAAAATTAACTATTTTTTCCCAGACATTCATTGTGGGAAAAAAGTGATTTCTCGGCGCGTTAAGCATTTTGACTAATTTGCCGATTGGTTTCAGAACGGCTTGCATTGCAATTTACTATTTTTTGCCAGACATTCATTGTGGAACAAAAGTGATTTTCTCGGCGCGTTAAGCATTTTGAGTAATTTGCCGATGGGTTTCAGAACGGCTTGCATTGAAATTTACTATTTTTTGCCCGGCATTCATTGTGGAACAAAAGTGATTTTCTCGGCGCGTTAAGCATTTTGAGTAATTTGCCGATTGTTTTCAGAACGGCTTGCATTGAAATTTACTATATTTTGCCAGACATTCATTGTGGAACCAAAGTGATTTTCTCGCCGAGTTAAGCATTTTGAGTAATTTGCCAATTGGTTTCAGAACGGCTTGCACCACAATTAACAATTTTTTCCAGGCATTCATTGTGAAATAAAAGTGATTTTCTCGGCGAATTAAGCATTTTGAGTAATTTGCCGATTGGTTTC
The DNA here is from genome assembly GCF_047496885.1 of Scyliorhinus torazame. Classification (NCBI taxonomy): domain Eukaryota; kingdom Metazoa; phylum Chordata; class Chondrichthyes; order Carcharhiniformes; family Scyliorhinidae; genus Scyliorhinus; species Scyliorhinus torazame. The sequence goes on from NW_027308096.1 coordinate 5,646, forward strand.
AGAACGGCTTGCATTACAATTTACTATTTTTTGCCAGCCATTCATTGTGGAACAAAAGTGATTTTCTCGGCGAATTAAGCATTTTGAGTAATTTGCCGATTGGTTTCAGAACGGCTTGCATAACAATTTACTATTTTTTGCCAGCCATTCATTGTGGAACAAAAGTGATTTTCTCGGCGAATTAAGCATTTTGAGTAATTTGCCGATGGGTTTCAGAACGGCTTGCATCAAAGTTAACTACTTTTTGCCAGACATTCATTGTGGGATAAATGTGATTTTCTCGGCGCGTTAAGCATTTTGAGTAATTTGCCGATTGGTTTCAGAACGGCTTGCATTTAAATTTACTATTTTTTGCCAGGCATTCATTGCGGAACAAAAGTGATTTTCTCGGCGAGTTAAGCATTTTGAGTAATTTGCCGATTGGTTTCAGAACGGCTTGCATTGAAATTTACTATTTTTTGCCAGACATTCATTGTGGGAAAAAAGTGATTTTCTCGGCGAGTTAAGCATTTTGAGTAATTTGCCGATGGGTTTCAGAACGGCTTGCATTGAAATTTACTATTTTTTGCCCGGCATTCATTGTGGAAGAAAAGTGATTTTCTCGGCGCGTTAAGCATTTTGAGTAATTTGCCGATTGGTTCCAGAACGGCTTGCATTGAAATGTACTATTTTTTGCCAGACATTCATTGTGGAACAAAAGTGATTTTCTCGGCGTGTTAAGCATTTTGAGTAATTTGCCGATTGGTTTCGGAACGGCTTGCATCACAATTAACTATTTTTTGCCAGGCATTCATTGTGGAACAAAAGTGATTTTCTCGGCGCGTTAAGCATTTTGAGTAATTTGCCGATTGGTTTCAGAACGGCTTGCATTGAAATTTACTATTTTTTGCCAGACATTCATTGTGGAACAAAAGTGATTTTCTCGGCGAGTTAAGCATTTTGAGTAATTTGCCGATTGGTTTCAGAACGGCTTGCATCACAATTAACTATTTTTTGCCAGGCATTCATTGTGGCATAAAAGTGATTTTCTCGGCGAGTTAAGTATTTTGAGTAATTTGCCGATTGCTTTCAGACCGGCTTGCATTGAAATTTACTATTTTTTGCCAGACATTCATTGTGGAACAAAAGTGATTTTCTCGGCGAGTTAAGCATTTTGAGTAATTTCCCGATTGGGTTCAGAACGGCTTGCATTGAAATTTACTATTTTTTGCCAGACATTCATTGTGGGAAAAAAGTGATTTTCTCGGCGCGTTAAGCATTTTGAGTAATTTGCCAATTGGTTTCAGAACGGCTTGCATTGAAATTTACTATTTTTTGCCAGACATTCATTGTGGAACAAAAGCGATTTTCTGGGCGAGTTAAGCATTTTGAGTAATTTGCCGATTGGTTTCAGAACGGCTTGAATTGAAATTTACTATTTTTTGCCAGACTTTCATTGTGGGAAAAAAGTGATTTTCTCGGCGTGTTAAGCATTTTGAGTAATTTGCCGATTGGTTTCAGAACGGCTTGCATTGAAATTTACTATTTTTTGCCAGGCATTCATTGCGGAACAAAAGTGATTTACTCGGCGAGTTAAGCATTTTGAGTAATTTGCCGATTGGTTTCAGAACGGATTGCATTGAAATTTACTATTTTTTGTCAGACCTTCATTGTGGAACAAAAGTGATTTTCTCGGCGAATTAAGCATTTTGAGTAATTTGACGATTGGTTTCAGAACGGCTTGCAACAAAATTAACTATTTTTTGCCAGACATTCATTGTGGGAAAAAAGTGATTTTCTCGGCGCGTTAAGCATTTTGAGTAATTTGCCGATTGGTTTCAGAACGGCTTGCATTGAAATTTACTATTTTTTGCCAGACATTCATTGTGGGAAAAAGGTGATTTTCTCGGCGCGTTAAGCATTTTGAGTAATTTGCCGATTGGTTCCAGAACGGCTTGCAATGAAATGTACTATTTTTTGCCAGACATTCATTGTGGAACAAAAGTGATTTTCTCGGCGTGTTAAGCATTTTGAGTAATTTGCCGATTGGTTTCAGAACGGCTTGCATCACAATTAACTATTTTTTGCCAGGCATTCATTGTGGAACAAAAGTGATTTTCTGGGCGAGTTAAGCATTTTGAGTAATTTGCCGATTGGTTCCAGAACGGCTTGCATTGAAATTTACTATTTTTTTGCCAGACATTCATTGTGGGAAAAAAGTGATTTTCTCGGCGCGTTAAGCATTTTGAGTAATTTGCCGATTGGTTTCAGAACGGTTTGCATTGAAATTTACGATTTTTTGTTAGACCTTCATTGTGGAACAAAAGTGATTTTCTCGGCGAATTAAGCATTTTGAGTAATTTGACGATTGGTTTCAGAACGGCTTGCATCAAAATTAACTATTTTTTCCCAGACATTCATTGTGGGAAAAAAGTGATTTCTCGGCGCGTTAAGCATTTTGACTAATTTGCCGATTGGTTTCAGAACGGCTTGCATTGAAATTTACTATTTTTTGCCAGACATTCATTGTGGAACAAAAGTGATTTTCTCGGCCAGTTAAGCATTTTGAGTAATTTGCCGATTGGTTTCAGAACGGCTTGCATTGAAATTTACTATATTTTGCCAGACATTCATTGTGGAACCAAAGTGATTTTCTCGGCCAGTTAAGCATTTTGAGTAATTTGCCGATTGGTTTCAGAACGGTTTGCATTGAAATTTACTATTTTTTGCCAGACATTCATTGTGGAACAAAAGTGATTTTCTCGCCGAGTTAAGCATTTTGAGTAATTTGCCAATTGGTTTCAGAACGGCTTGCACCACAATTAACAATTTTCTCCAGGCATTCATTGTGAAATAAAAGTGATTTTCTCGGCGAATTAAGCATTTTGAGTAATTTGCCGATTGGTTTCAGAACGGCTTGCATTACAATTTACTATTTTTTGCCAGCCATTCATTGTGGAACAAAAGTGATTTTCTCGGCGAGTTAAGCATTTTGAGTAATTTGCCGATGGGTTTCAGAACGGCTTGCATTGAAATTTACTATTTTTTGCCAGACATTCATTGTGGGAAAAAAGTGATTTTCTCGGCGCGTTAAGCATTTTGAGTAATTTGCCGATGGGTTTCAGAACGGCTTGCATTGAAATTTACTATTTTTTGCCCGGCATTCATTGTGGAACAAAAGTGATTTTCTCGGCGCGTTAAGCATTTTGAGTAATTTGCCGATTGTTTTCAGAACGGCTTGCATTGAAATTTACTATATTTTGCCAGACATTCATTGTGGAACCAAAGTGATTTTCTCGCCGAGTTAAGCATTTTGAGTAATTTGCCAATTGGTTTCAGAACGGCTTGCACCACAATTAACAATTTTTTCCAGGCATTCATTGTGAAATAAAAGTGATTTTCTCGGCGAATTAAGCATTTTGAGTAATTTGCCGATTGGTTTCAGAACGGCTTGCATTACAATTTACTATTTTTTGCCAGCCATTCATTGTGGAACAAAAGTGATTTTCTCGGCGAATTAAGCATTTTGAGTAATTTGCCGATTGGTTTCAGAACGGCTTGCATAACAATTTACTATTTTTTGCCAGACATTCATTGTGGAACATTAGTGATTTTCTCGGCGAGTTAAGCATTTTGAGTAATTTGCCGATGGGTTTCAGAACGGCTTGCATTGAAATTTACTATTTTTTGCCAGACATTCATTGTGGGAAAAAAGTGATTTTCTCGCCGAGTTAAGCATTTTGAGTAATTTGCCGATGGGTTTCAGAACGGCTTGCATCAAAGTTAACTACTTTTTGCCAGACATTCATTGTGGGATAAATGTGATTTTCTCGGCGCGTTAAGCATTTTGAGTAATTTGCCGATTGGTTTCAGAACGGCTTGCATTTAAATTTACTATTTTTTGCCAGGCATTCATTGCGGAACAAAAGTGATTTTCTCGGCGAGTTAAGCATTTTGAGTAATTTGCCGATTGGTTTCAGAACGGCTTGCATTGAAATTTACTATTTTTTGCCAGACATTCATTGTGGGAAAAAAGTGATTTTCTCGGCGAGTTAAGCATTTTGAGTAATTTGCCGATGGGTTTCAGAACGGCTTGCATTGAAATTTACTATTTTTTGCCCGGCATTCATTGTGGAAGAAAAGTGATTTTCTCGGCGCGTTAAGCATTTTGAGTAATTTGCCGATTGGTTCCAGAACGGCTTGCATTGAAATGTACTATTTTTTGCCAGACATTCATTGTGGAACAAAAGTGATTTTCTCGGCGTGTTAAGCATTTTGAGTAATTTGCCGATTGGTTTCGGAACGGCTTGCATCACAATTAACTATTTTTTGCCAGGCATTCATTGTGGAACAAAAGTGATTTTCTCGGCGCGTTAAGCATTTTGAGTAATTTGCCGATTGGTTTCAGAACGTTTTGCATTGAAATTTACGATTTTTTGTCAGACCTTCATTGTGGAACAAAAGTGATTTTCTCGGCGAATTAAGCATTTTGAGTAATTTGACGATTGGTTTCAGAACGGCTTGCATCAAAATTAACTATTTTTTCCCAGACATTCATTGTGGGAAAAAAGTGATTTCTCGGCGCGTTAAGCATTTTGACTAATTTGCCGATTGGTTTCAGAACGGCTTGCATTGAAATTTACTATTTTTTGCCAGACATTCATTGTGGAACAAAAGTGATTTTCTCGGCCAGTTAAGCATTTTGAGTAATTTGCCGATTGGTTTCAGAACGGCTTGCATTGAAATTTACTATATTTTGCCAGACATTCATTGTGGAACCAAAGTGATTTTCTCGGCCAGTTAAGCATTTTGAGTAATTTGCCGATTGGTTTCAGAACGGTTTGCATTGAAATTTACTATTTTTTGCCAGACATTCATTGTGGAACAAAAGTGATTTTCTCGCCGAGTTAAGCATTTTGAGTAATTTGCCAATTGGTTTCAGAACGGCTTGCACCACAATTAACAATTTTCTCCAGGCATTCATTGTGAAATAAAAGTGATTTTCTCGGCGAATTAAGCATTTTGAGTAATTTGCCGATTGGTTTCAGAACGGCTTGCATTACAATTTACTATTTTTTGCCAGCCATTCATTGTGGAACAAAAGTGATTTTCTCGGCGAGTTAAGCATTTTGAGTAATTTGCCGATGGGTTTCAGAACGGCTTGCATTGAAATTTACTATTTTTTGCCCGGCATTCATTGTGGAACAAAGGTGATTTTCTCGGCGCGTTAAGCATTTTGAGTAATTTGCCGATTGTTTTCAGAACGGCTTGCATTGAAATTTACTATATTTTGCCAGACATTCATTGTGGAACCAAAGTGATTTTCTCGCCGAGTTAAGCATTTTGAGTAATTTGCCAATTGGTTTCAGAACGGCTTGCACCACAATTAACAATTTTTTCCAGGCATTCATTGTGAAATAAAAGTGATTTTCTCGGCGAATTAAGCATTTTGAGTAATTTGCCGATTGGTTTCAGAACGGCTTGCATTACAATTTACTATTTTTTGCCAGCCATTCATTGTGGAACAAAAGTGATTTTCTCGGCGAATTAAGCATTTTGAGTAATTTGCCGATTGGTTTCAGAACGGCTTGCATAACAATTTACTATTTTTTGCCAGACATTCATTGTGGAACATTAGTGATTTTCTCGGCGAGTTAAGCATTTTGAGTAATTTGCCGATGGGTTTCAGAACGGCTTGCATTGAAATTTACTATTTTTTGCCAGACATTCATTGTGGGAAAAAAGTGATTTTCTCGCCGAGTTAAGCATTTTGAGTAATTTGCCGATGGGTTTCAGAACGGCTTGCATCAAAGTTAACTACTTTTTGCCAGACATTCATTGTGGGATAAATGTGATTTTCTCGGCGCGTTAAGCATTTTGAGTAATTTGCCGATTGGTTTCAGAACGGCTTGCATTTAAATTTACTATTTTTTGCCAGGCATTCATTGCGGAACAAAAGTGATTTTCTCGGCGAGCTAAGCATTTTGAGTAATTTGCCGATTGGTTTCAGAACGGCTTGCATTGAAATTTACTATTTTTTGCCAGACATTCATTGTGGGAAAAAAGTGATTTTCTCGGCGAGTTAAGCATTTTGAGTAATTTGCCGATGGGTTTCAGAACGGCTTGCATTGAAATTTACTATTTTTTGCCCGGCATTCATTGTGGAACAAAAGTGATTTTCTCGGCGCGTTAAGCATTTTGAGTAATTTGCCGATTGGTTCCAGAACGGCTTGCATTGAAATGTACTATTTTTTGCCAGACATTCATTGTGGAACAAAAGTGATTTTCTCGGCGTGTTAAGCATTTTGAGTAATTTGCCGATTGGTTTCGGAACGGCTTGCATCACAATTAACTATTTTTTGCCTGGCATTCATTGTGGAACAAAAGTGATTTTCTCGGCGCGTTAAGCATTTTGAGTAATTTGCCGATTGGTTTCAGAACGGCTTGCATTGAAATTTACTATTTTTTGCCAGACATTCATTGTGGAACAAAAGTGATTTTCTCGGCGAGTTAAGCATTTTGAGTAATTTGCCGATTGGTTTCAGAACGGCTTGCATCACAATTAACTATTTTTTGCCAGGCATTCATTGTGGCATAAAAGTGATTTTCTCGGCGAGTTAAGTATTTTGAGTAATTTGCCGATTGCTTTCAGACCGGCTTGCATTGAAATTTACTATTTTTTGCCAGACATTCATTGTGGAACGAAAGTGATTTTCTCGGCGAGTTAAGCATTTTGAGTAATTTCCCGATTGGGTTCAGAACGGCTTGCATTGAAATTTACTATTTTTTGCCAGACATTCATTGTGGGAAAAAAGTGATTTTCTCGGCGCGTTAAGCATTTTGAGTAATTTGCCAATTGGTTTCAGAACGGCTTGCATTGAAATTTACTATTTTTTGCCAGACATTCATTGTGGAACAAAAGCGATTTTCTGGGCGAGTTAAGCATTTTGAGTAATTTGCCGATTGGTTTCAGAACGGCTTGAATTGAAATTTACTATTTTTTGCCAGACTTTCATTGTGGGGAAAAAAGTGATTTTCTCGGCGCGTTAAGCATTTTGAGTAATTTGCCAATTGGTTTCAGAACGGCTTGCATTGAAATTTACTATTTTTTGCCAGGCATTCATTGCGGAACAAAAGTGATTTACTCGGCGAGTTAAGCATTTTGAGTAATTTGCCGATTGGTTTCAGAACGGATTGCATTGAAATTTACTATTTTTTGTCAGACCTTCATTGTGGAAGAAAAGTGATTTTCTCGGCGAATTAAGCATTTTGAGTAATTTGACGATTGGTTTCAGAACGGCTTGCAACAAAATTAACTATTTTTTGCCAGACATTCATTGTGGGAAAAAAGTGATTTTCTCGGCGCGTTAAGCATTTTGAGTAATTTGCCGATTGGTTTCAGAAAGGCTTGCATTGAAATTTACTATTTTTTGCCAGACATTCATTGTGGGAAAAAGGTGATATTCTCGGCGCGTTAAGCATTTTGAATAATTTGCCGATTGGTTCCAGAACGGCTTGCAATGAAATGTACTATTTTTTGCCAGACATTCATTGTGGAACAAAAGTGATTTTCTCGGCGTGTTAAGCATTTTGAGTAATTTGCCGATTGGTTTCAGAACGGCTTGCATCACAATTAACTATTTTTTGCCAGGCATTCATTGTGGAACAAAAGTGATTTTCTGGGCGAGTTAAGCATTTTGAGTAATTTGCCGATTGGTTTCACAACGGCTTGCATTGAAATTTACTATTTTTTGCCAGACTTTCATTGTGGAACAAAAGTGATTTTCTCGGCGAGATAAGGATTTTGAGTAATTTGCCGATTGCTTTCAGAACGGCTTGCATCAGAATTAACTGTTTTTTGCCAGACATTCATTGTGGGAAAAAAGTGATTTTCTCGGCGCGTTAAGCATTTTGAGTAATTTGCCGATTGCTTTCAGAACTGCTTTCATTGAAATTAACGATTTTTTGCCAGACAGTCATTGTGGGAAAAAAGTGATTTTCTCGGCGAGTTAAGCGCTTTGAGTAATTTGCCGATGGTTTTCAGAACTGCTTGCATTGAAATTGACTATTTTTTCCCAGACATTCATTGTGGGAAAAAAGTGATTTCTCGGCGCGTTAAGCATTTTGACTAATTTGCCGATTGGTTTCAGAACGGCTTGCATTGAAATTTACTATTTTTTGCCAGACATTCATTGTGGAACAAAAGTGATTTTCTCGGCCAGTTAAGCATTTTGAGTAATTTGCCGATTGGTTTCAGAACGGCTTGCATTGAAATTTACTATATTTTGCCAGACATTCATTGTGGAACCAAAGTGATTTTCTCGGCCAGTTAAGCATTTTGAGTAATTTGCCGATTGGTTTCAGAACGGTTTGCATTGAAATTTACTATTTTTTGCCAGACATTCATTGTGGAACAAAAGTGATTTTCTCGGCGAGTTAAGCATTTTGAGTAATTTGCCAATTGGTTTCAGAACGGCTTGCACCACAATTAACAATTTTCTCCAGGCATTCATTGTGAAATAAAAGTGATTTTCTCGGCGAATTAAGCATTTTGAGTAATTTGCCGATTGGTTTCAGAACGGCTTGCATTACAATTTACTATTTTTTGCCAGCCATTCATTGTGGAACAAAAGTGATTTTCTCGGCGAGTTAAGCATTTTGAGTAATTTGCCGATGGGTTTCAGAACGGCTTGCATTGAAATTTACTATTTTTTGCCAGACATTCATTGTGGGAAAAAAGTGATTTTCTCGGCGCGTTAAGCATTTTGAGTAATTTGCCGATGGGTTTCAGAACGGCTTGCATTGAAATTTACTATTTTTTGCCCGGCATTCATTGTGGAACAAAAGTGATTTTCTCGGCGCGTTAAGCATTTTGAGTAATTTGCCGATTGTTTTCAGAACGGCTTGCATTGAAATTTACTATATTTTGCCAGACATTCATTGTGGAACCAAAGTGATTTTCTCGCCGAGTTAAGCATTTTGAGTAATTTGCCAATTGGTTTCAGAACGGCTTGCACCACAATTAACAATTTTTTCCAGGCATTCATTGTGAAATAAAAGTGATTTTCTCGGCGAATTAAGCATTTTGAGTAATTTGCCGATTGGTTTCAGAACGGCTTGCATTACAATTTACTATTTTTTGCCAGCCATTCATTGTGGAACAAAAGTGATTTTCTCGGCGAATTAAGCATTTTGAGTAATTTGCCGATTGGTTTCAGAACGGCTTGCATAACAATTTACTATTTTTTGCCAGACATTCATTGTGGAACATTAGTGATTTTCTCGGCGAGTTAAGCATTTTGAGTAATTTGCCGATGGGTTTCAGAACGGCTTGCATTGAAATTTACTATTTTTTGCCAGACATTCATTGTGGGAAAAAAGTGATTTTCTCGCCGAGTTAAGCATTTTGAGTAATTTGCCGATGGGTTTCAGAACGGCTTGCATCAAAGTTAACTACTTTTTGCCAGACATTCATTGTGGGATAAATGTGATTTTCTCGGCGCGTTAAGCATTTTGAGTAATTTGCCGATTGGTTTCAGAACGGCTTGCATTTAAATTTACTATTTTTTGCCAGGCATTCATTGCGGAACAAAAGTGATTTTCTCGGCGAGCTAAGCATTTTGAGTAATTTGCCGATTGGTTTCAGAACGGCTTGCATTGAAATTTACTATTTTTTGCCAGACATTCATTGTGGGAAAAAAGTGATTTTCTCGGCGAGTTAAGCATTTTGAGTAATTTGCCGATGGGTTTCAGAACGGCTTGCATTGAAATTTACTATTTTTTGCCCGGCATTCATTGTGGAACAAAAGTGATTTTCTCGGCTCGTTAAGCATTTTGAGTAATTTGCCGATTGGTTCCAGAACGGCTTGCATTGAAATGTACTATTTTTTGCCAGACATTCATTGTGGAACAAAAGTGATTTTCTCGGCGTGTTAAGCATTTTGAGTAATTTGCCGATTGGTTTCGGAACGGCTTGCATCACAATTAACTATTTTTTGCCTGGCATTCATTGTGGAACAAAAGTGATTTTCTCGGCGCGTTAAGCATTTTGAGTAATTTGCCGATTGGTTTCAGAACGGCTTGCATTGAAATTTACTATTTTTTGCCAGACATTCATTGTGGAACAAAAGTGATTTTCTCGGCGAGTTAAGCATTTTGAGTAATTTGCCGATTGGTTTCAGAACGGCTTGCATCACAATTAACTATTTTTTGCCAGGCATTCATTGTGGCATAAAAGTGATTTTCTCGGCGAGTTAAGTATTTTGAGTAATTTGCCGATTGCTTTCAGACCGGCTTGCATTGAAATTTACTATTTTTTGCCAGACATTCATTGTGGAACGAAAGTGATTTTCTCGGCGAGTTAAGCATTTTGAGTAATTTCCCGATTGGGTTCAGAACGGCTTGCATTGAAATTTACTATTTTTTGCCAGACATTCATTGTGGGAAAAAAGTGATTTTCTCGGCGCGTTAAGCATTTTGAGTAATTTGCCAATTGGTTTCAGAACGGCTTGCATTGAAATTTACTATTTTTTGCCAGACATTCATTGTGGAACAAAAGCGATTTTCTGGGCGAGTTAAGCATTTTGAGTAATTTGCCGATTGGTTTCAGAACGGCTTGAATTGAAATTTACTATTTTTTGCCAGACTTTCATTGTGGGAAAAAAGTGATTTTCTCGGCGCGTTAAGCATTTTGAGTAATTTGCCAATTGGTTTCAGAACGGCTTGCATTGAAATTTACTATTTTTTGCCAGGCATTCATTGCGGAACAAAAGTGATTTACTCGGCGAGTTAAGCATTTTGAGTAATTTGCCGATTGGTTTCAGAACGGATTGCATTGAAATTTACTATTTTTTGTCAGACCTTCATTGTGGAAGAAAAGTGATTTTCTCGGCGAATTAAGCATTTTGAGTAATTTGACGATTGGTTTCAGAACGGCTTGCAACAAAATTAACTATTTTTTGCCAGACATTCATTGTGGGAAAAAAGTGATTTTCTCGGCGCGTTAAGCATTTTGAGTAATTTGCCGATTGGTTTCAGAAAGGCTTGCATTGAAATTTACTATTTTTTGCCAGACATTCATTGTGGGAAAAAGGTGATATTCTCGGCGCGTTAAGCATTTTGAATAATTTGCCGATTGGTTCCAGAACGGCTTGCAATGAAATGTACTATTTTTTGCCAGACATTCATTGTGGAACAAAAGTGATTTTCTCGGCGTGTTAAGCATTTTGAGTAATTTGCCGATTGGTTTCAGAACGGCTTGCATCACAATTAACTATTTTTTGCCAGGCATTCATTGTGGAACAAAAGTGATTTTCTCGGCGAGATAAGGATTTTGAGTAATTTGCCGATTGCTTTCAGAACGGCTTGCATCAGAATTAACTGTTTTTTGCCAGACATTCATTGTGGGAAAAAAGTGATTTTCTCGGCGCGTTAAGCATTTTGAGTAATTTGCCGATTGCTTTCAGAACTGCTTTCATTGAAATTAACGATTTTTTGCCAGACAGTCATTGTGGGAAAAAAGTGATTTTCTCGGCGAGTTAAGCGCTTTGAGTAATTTGCCGATGGTTTTCAGAACTGCTTGCATTGAAATTGACTATTTTTTGCCAGGCATTCATTGTGGAACAAAAGTGATTTTCTCGGCGCGCAAAGCATTTTGAGTAATTTGCTGATTGGTTTCAGAACGGCTTGCATTGAAATTTACTACTTTTTGCCAGCCATTCATTGTGGAACAAAAGTGATTTTCTCGGCGAGTTAAGGATTTTGAGTAATTTGCCGATTGGTTTCAGAACAGCTTGCATTGAAATGTACTATTTTTTGCCAGACATTCATTGTGGGAAAAAAGTGATTTTCTCGGCGAGTTAAGGATTTTGAGTAAATTGCCGATTGGTTCCAGAACGGCTTGCATTGAAATGTACTATTTTTTGCTAGACATTCAGTGTAGGGAAAAAAAAGATTTTCTCGGCGCGTTAAGCATTTTGAGTAATTTGCCGATTGCTTTCAGAACTGCTTTCATTGAAATTTACTATTTTTTCCCAGGCATTCATTGTGGAACAAAAGTGATTTTCTCGGCGAGTTGAGCATTTTGAGTAATTTGCCGATTGGTTTCAGAACGGCTTGCATTGAAATTTACTATTTTTTGCCAGACATTCATTGTGGAACAAAAGTGATTTTCTCGGCGAGTTAAGTATTTTGAGTAATTTGCGGATTGGTTTCAGATCGACTTGCATCAGAATTAACTATTTTTTGCCAGACATTCATTGTGGGAAAAAAGTGATTTTCTCGGCGAGTTAAGCATTTTGCGTAATTTGCCGATGAGTTTCAGAACGGCTTGCATCAAAATTAACAATTTTTTGCCAGACAGTCATTGCGGGAAAAAAGTGATTTTCTCGGCGAGGTAAGCATTTTGAGTAATTTGCCGATGAGTTTCAGAACGGCTTGCATCAAAATTAACAATTTTTTGCCAGACAGTCATTGTGGGAAAAAAGTGATTTTCTCGGCCAGTTAGGCACTTTGAGTAATTTGCCGATGGTTTTCAGAACTGCTTGCATTGAAATTTACTATTTTTTGCCAGGCATTCATTGTGGAACAAAAGTGATTTTCTCGGCGAGTTAAGGATTTTGAGTAATTTGCCGATTGCTTTCAGAACGGCTTGCATAGAAATGTACTATTTTTTGCCAGATACTCATTGTGGGAAAAAAGTGATTTTCTACGGCGAGTTAAGGATTTTGAGTAATTTGCCGATTGCTTTCAGAACGGCTTGCATTGAAATATACTATTTTTTGCCAGACATTCATTGTGGAACAAAAGTGATTTCCTCGGCGAGTTAAGGAGTTTGAGTAATTTGCGGATTGGTTTCAGAACGGCTTGCATCACAATTAACTATTTTTTGCCAGACATTCATTGTGGGAAAAAAGTGATTTTCTCGGCGAGTTAAGCATTTTGAGTAATTTGCCGATTGGTTTCTGAACGGCTTGCATTGAAATTTACTATTTTTTGCCAGGCATTCATTGTGGAACAAAAGTGATTTTCTCGGCGAGTTAAGGATTTTGAGTAATTTGCCGATTGGTTTCAGAACGGCTTGAATTGAAATGTACTATTTTTTGCCAGACATTCATTGTGGGAAAAAAGTGTTTTTCTACGGCGAGTTAAGCATTTTGAGTAGTTTTCGGATTGGTTTCAGAACGGCTTGCATCACAATTATCTATTTTTTGCCAGGCATTCATTGTGGAACACAAGTGATTTTCTCGGCGAAATAAGCATTTTGAGTAATTTGCCGATTGTTTTCAGAACGGCTTGCATTGAAATTTACTATTTTTTGCCAGACATTCATTGTGGAACAAAAGTGATTTTCTAGGCGAGTTAAGCATTTTGAGTAAATTGCCGATTGGTTTCAGAACGGCTTGAATCACAATTAACTATTTTTTGCCAGACAGTCATTGTGGGAAAAAAGTGATTTTCTCGGCGAGTTAAGCACTTTGAGTAATTTGCCGATGGGTTTCAGAACTGCTTGCATTGAAATGTACTATTTTTTGCCAGACATTCATTGTGGAACAAAAGTGATTTTCTCGGCGAGTTAAGCATTTTGAGTAATTTGCCGATGAGTTTCAGAACGGCTTGCATCAAAATTAACTATTTTTTGCCAGACAGTCATTGTGGGAAAAAAGTGATTTTCTCGGCGAGTGAAGCACTTTGAGTAATTTGCCTATGGTTTTCAGAACTGCTTGCATTGAAATGTACTATTTTTTGCCAGACACTAATTGTGGGAAAAAAGTGATTTTCTACGGCGAGTTAAGCATTTTGAGTAGTTTGCGGATTGGTTTCAGAACGGCTTGCATCACAATTAACTATTTTTTGCCATGCATTCATTGTGGAACACAAGTGATTTTCTCGGCGAATTAAGCATTTTGAGTAATTTGCAGATTGGTTTCAGAACGGATTGCATTGAAATTTACTATTTTTAGCCAGGCATTCATTGTGGAACAAAAGTGATTTTCTCGGCGAGTTAAGCATTTTGAGTAATTTGCCGATTGGTTTCAGAACGGATTGCATTGAAATTTACTATTTTTTGCCAGACATTCATTGTGGAACAAAAGTGATTTTCTCGGCGAGTTAAGGATTTTGAGTAAATTGCCGATTGGTTTCAGAACGGCTTGCATTGAAATGTACTATTTTTTGCTAGACATTCATTGTGGGAAAAAAGAGATTTTCTCGGCGCGTTAAGCATTTTGAGTAATTTGCCGATTGCTTTCAGAACTGCTTTCATTGAAATTTACTATTTTTTGCCAGGCATTCATTGTGGAACAAAAGTGATTTTCTCGGCGAGTGAAGCATTTTGAGTAATTTGCCGATTGGTTTCACAACGGCTTGCATTGAAATTTACTATTTTTTGCCAGACCTTCATTGTGGAACAAAAGTGATTTTCTCGGCGAGTTAAGGATTTTGAGTAATTTGCAGATTGGTTTCAGAACGGCTTGCATCAGAATTAACTATTTTTTGCCAGACATTCATTGTGGGAAAAAAGTGATTTTCTCGGCGCGTTAAGCATTTTGAGTAATTTGCCGATTGGTTTCAGAACGGCTTGCATTGAAATTTACTATTTTTTGCCAGGCATTCATTTTTGCCAGACATTCATTGTGGAACAAAAGTGATTTTCTCGGCGAGTTAAGGATTTTGAGTAGTTTGCGGATTGGTTTCAGAACGGCTTGCATCACAATTAACTATTTTTTGCCAGACATCCATTGTGGGAAAAAAGTGATTTTCTCGGCGAGTGAAGCATTTTGAGTAATTTGCCGATGAGTTTCAGAACGGCTTGCATCAAAATTAACAATTTTTTCCCAGACAGTCATTGTGGGAAAAAAGTGATTTTCTCGGCCAGTTAAGCACTTTGAGTAATTTGCCGATGGTTTTCAGAACTGCTTGCATTGAAATTTTCTATTTTTTGCCAGGCATTCATTGTGGAACAAAAGTGATTTTCTCGGCGAGTTAAGGATTTTGAGTAATTTGCCGATTGCTTTCAGAACGGCTTGCATTGAAATGTACTATTTTTTGCCAGATACTCATTGTGGGAAAAAAGTGATTTTCTACGGCGAGTTAAGCATTTTGAGTAGTTTGCGGATTGGTTTCAGAACGGCTTGCATCACAATTAACTATTTTTTGCCAGACAGTCATTGTGGGGAAAAAAGTGATTTTCTCAGCGAGTTAAGCGCTTTGACTAATTTGCCGATGATTTTCAGAACTGCTGGCATTGAAATTTACTATTTTTTGCCAGGCATTCATTGTGGAACAAAAGTGATTTTCTCGGCGCGTTAAGCATTTTGAGTAATTTGCCGATTGGTTTCAGAACGGCTTGCATTGAAATTTACTACTTTTTGCCAGACATTCATTGTGGAACAAAAGTGATTTTCTCGGCGAGTTAAGGATTTTGAGTAATTTGCCGATTGGTTTCAGAACAGATTGCATTGAAATTTACTATTTTTTGCCAGACATTCATTGTGGAACAAAAGTGATTTTCTCGGCGAGTTAAGGATTTTGAGTAGTTTGCGGATTGGTTTCAGAACGGCTTGCATCACAATTAACTATTTTTTGCCAGACATCCATTGTGGGAAAAAAGTGATTTTCTCGGCGAGTGAAGCATTTTGAGTAATTTGCCGATGAGTTTCAGAACGGCTTGCATCAAAATTAACAATTTTTTCCCAGACAGTCATTGTGGGAAAAAAGTGATTTTCTCGGCCAGTTAAGCACTTTGAGTAATTTGCCGATGGTTTTCAGAACTGCTTGCATTGAAATTTACTATTTTTTGCCAGGCATTCATTGTGGAACAAAAGTGATTTTCTCGGCGAGTTAAGGATTTTGAGTAATTTGCCGATTGCTTTCAGAACGGCTTGCATTGAAATGTACTATTTTTTGCCAGATACTCATTGTGGGAAAAAAGTGATTTTCTACGGCGAGTTAAGCATTTTGAGTAGTTTTCGGATTGGTTTCAGAACGGCTTGCATCACAATTAACTATTTTTTGCCAGGCATTCATTGTGGAACACAAGTGATTTTCTCGGCGAGTTAAGGATTTTGAGTAGTTTGCGGATTGGTTTCAGAACGGCTTGCATCACAATTAACTATTTTTTGCCAGACATCCATTGTGGGAAAAAAGTGATTTTCTCGGCGAGTGAAGCATTTTGAGTAATTTGCCGATGAGTTTCAGAACGGCTTGCATCAAAATTAACAATTTTTTCCCAGACAGTCATTGTGGGAAAAAAGTGATTTTCTCGGCCAGTTAAGCACTTTGAGTAATTTGCCGATGGTTTTCAGAACTGCTTGCATTGAAATTTACTATTTTTTGCCAGGCATTCATTGTGGAACAAAAGTGATTTTCTCGGCGAGTTAAGGATTTTGAGTAATTTGCCGATTGCTTTCAGAACGGCTTGCATTGAAATGTACTATTTTTTGCCAGATACTCATTGTGGGAAAAAAGTGATTTTCTACGGCGAGTTAAGCATTTTGAGTAGTTTTCGGATTGGTTTCAGAACGGCTTGCATCACAATTAACTATTTTTTGCCAGGCATTCATTGTGGAACACAAGTGATTTTCTCGGCGAATTAAGCATTTTGAGTAATTTGCCGATGGGTTTCAGAACGGCTTGCATCAAAATTAATTATTTTTTGCCGGACTTTCATTGTTGGAAAAAAGTGATTTTCTAGGCGAGTTAAGCACTTTGAGTAATTTGTCGATTGGTTTCAGAACGGCTTGCATTGAAATTTACTATTTTTTGCCAGACAGTCATTGTGGGAAAAATGTGATTTTCTCGGCGAGTTAAACACTTTGAGTAATTTGCCGATGGGTTTCAGAACTGCTTGCATTGAAATTTACTATTTTTTGCCAGACATTCATTGTGGAACAAAAGTGATTTTCTCGGCGAGTTAAGGATTTTGAGTAATTTGCCGATTGCTTACAGAACGGCTTGCATTGAAATGTACTATTTTTTGCCAGATACTCATTGTGGGAAAAAAGTGATTTTCTACGGCGAGTTAAGCATTTTGAGTAGTTTGCGGATTGGTTTCAGAACGGCTTGCATCACAATTAACTATTTTTTGCCAGACATTCATTGTGGAACAAAAGTGATTTTCTCGGAAAGTTCAGCATTTTGAGTAAATTGCCGATTGGTTTCTGAACGGCTTGCATCACAATTTACTATTTTTTGCCAGACATTCATTGTGGAACAAAAGTGATTTTCTCGGCGAGTGAAGCATTTTGAGTAATTTGCCGATTGGTTTCAGAACGGCTTGCATTGAAATTTACTATTTTTTGCCAGAAATTCATTGTGGAACAAAAGTGATTTTCTCGGCGAGTTAAGGATTTTGAGTAATTTGCCGATTGCTTTCAGAACGGCTTGCATTGAAATGTACTATTTTTTGCCAGATACTCATTGTGGGAAAAAAGTGATTTTCTACGGCGAGTTAAGCATTTTGAGTAGTTTTCGGATTGGTTTCAGAACGGCTTGCATCACAATTAACTATTTTTTGCCAGGCATTCATTGTGGAACACAAGTGATTTTCTCGGCGAAAAAAGCATTTTGAGTAATTTGCCGATGGGTTTCAGAACGGCTTGCATCAAAATTAATTATTTTTTGCCGGACTTTCATTGTTGGAAAAAAGTGATTTTCTAGGCGAGTTAAGCACTTTGAGTAATTTGCCGATTGGTTTCAGAACGGCTTGCATTGAAATTTACTATTTTTTGCCAGACAGTCATTGTGGGAAAAATGTGATTTTCTCGGCGAGTTAAACACTTTGAGTAATTTGCCGATGTGTTTCAGAACTGCTTGCATTGAAATTTACTATTTTTTGCCAGACATTCATTGTGGAACAAAAGTGATTTTCTCGGCGAGTTAAGGATTTTGAGTAATTTGCCGATTGCTTACAGAACGGCTTGCATTGAAATGTACTATTTTTTGCCAGATACTCATTGTGGGAAAAAAGTGATTTTCTACGGCGAGTTAAGCATTTTGAGTAGTTTGCGGATTGGTTTCAGAACGGCTTGCATCACAATTAACTATTTTTTGCCAGACATTCATTGTGGAACAAAAGTGATTTTCTCGGAAAGTTCAGCATTTTGAGTAAATTGCCGATTGGTTTCTTAACGGCTTGCATCACAATTTACTATTTTTTGCCAGACATTCATTGTGGAACAAAAGTGATTTTCTCGGCGAGTTAAGCATTTTGAGTAATTTGCCGATTGGTTTCAGAACGGCTTGCATTGAAATTTACTATTTTTTGCCAGAAATTCATTGTGGAACAAAAGTGATTTTCTCGGCGAGTTAAGGATTTTGAGTAAATTGGCGAATGGTTTCAGAACCGCTTGCATTGAAATGTACTATTTTTTGCTAGACATTCATTGTGGGAAAAAAGAGATTTTCTCCGCGCGTTAAGCATTTTGAGTAATTTGCCGATTGCTTTCTGAACGGCTTGCATCACAATTTACTATTTTTTGCCAGACATTCATTGTGGAACAAAAGTGATTTTCTCGGCGAGTTAAGCATTTTGAGTAATTTGCCGATTGGTTTCAGAACGGCTTGAATTGAAATTTACTATTTTTTGCCAGACATTCATTGTGGAACAAAAGTGATTTTCTCGGAGAGTTAAGCATTTTGAGTAGTTTGCGGATTGGTTTCAGAACGGCTTGCATCACAATTAACTATTTTTTGCCAGACATCCATTGTGGGAAAAAAGTGATTTTCTCGGCGAGTGAAGCATTTTGAGTAATTTGCCGATGAGTTTCAGAACGGCTTGCATCAAAATTAACAATTTTTTCCCAGACAGTCATTGTGAGAAAAAAGTGATTTTCTCGGCCAGTTAAGCACTTTGAGTAATTTGCCGATGGTTTTCAGAACTGCTTGCATTGAAATTTTCTATTTTTTGCCAGGCATTCATTGTGGAACAAAAGTGATTTTCTCGGCGAGTTAAGGATTTTGAGTAATTAGCCGATTGCTTTCAGAACGGCTTGCATTGAAATGTACTATTTTTTGCCAGATACTCATTGTGGGAAAAAAGTGATTTTCTCGGCGAATTAAGCATTTTGAGTAATTTGTCGATTATTTTCAGAACGGCTTGCATCAAAATTAACTATTTTTTGCCGGCCTTTCATTGTGGAACAAAAGTGATTTTCTCGGCGCGTTAAGCATTTTGAGTAATTTGCCGATTGCTTTCAGAACTGCTTTCATTGAAATTTACTATTTTTTGCCAGGCATTCATTGTGGAACAAAAGTGATTTTCTCGGCGAGTTAAGGATTTTGAGTAATTTGCCGATTGCTTTCAGAACGGCTTGCATTGAAATGTACTATTTTTTGCCAGATACTCATTGTGGGAAAAAAGTGATTTTCTACGGCGAGTTAAGCATTTTGAGTAGTTTGCGGATTGGTTTCAGAACGGCTTGCATCACAATTAACTATTTTTTGCCAGACATTCATTGTGGAACAAAAGTGATTTTCTCGGAAAGTTCAGCATTTTGAGTAAATTGCCGATTGGTTTCTGAACGGCTTGCATCACAATTTACTATTTTTTGCCAGACATTCATTGTGGAACAAAAGTGATTTTCTCGGCGAGTTAAGCATTTTGAGTAATTTGCCGATTGGTTTCAGAACGGCTTGCATTGAAATTTACTATTTTTTGCCAGAAATTCATTGTGGAACAAAAGTGATTTTCTCGGCGAGTTAAGGATTTTGAGTAAATTGGCGAATGGTTTCAGAACGGCTTGCATTGAAATGTACTATTTTTTGCTAGACATTCATTGTGGGAAAAAAGAGATTTTCTCCGCGCGTTAAGCATTTTGAGTAATTTGCCGATTGCTTTCTGAACGGCTTGCATCACAATTTACTATTTTTTGCCAGACATTCATTGTGGAACAAAAGTGATTTTCTCGGCGAGTTAAGCATTTTGAGTAATTTGCCGATTGGTTTCAGAACGGCTTGCATTGAAATTTACTATTTGTTGCCAGACATTCATTGTGGAACAAAAGTGATTTTCTCGGCGAGTTAAGGATTTTGAGTAGTTTGCGGATTGGTTTCAGAACGGCTTGCATCACAATTAACTATTTTTTGCCAGACATCCATTGTGGGAAAAAAGTGATTTTCTCGGCGAGTGAAGCATTTTGAGTAATTTGCCGATGGTTTTCAGAACTGCTTGCATTGAAATTTTCTATTTTTTGCCAGGCATTCATTGTGGAACAAAAGTGATTTTCTCGGCGAGTTAAGGATTTTGAGTAATTTGCCGATTGCTTTCAGAACGGCTTGCATTGAAATGTACTATTTTTTGCCAGATACTCATTGTGGGAAAAAAGTGATTTTCTACGGCGAGTTAAGCATTTTGAGTAGTTTGCGGATTGGTTTCAGAACGGCTTGCATCACAATTAACTATTTTTTGCCAGACATTCATTGTGGAACAAAAGTGATTTTCTCGGAAAGTTCAGCATTTTGAGTAAATTGCCGATTGGTTTCTTAACGGCTTGCATCACAATTTACTATTTTTTGCCAGACATTCATTGTGGAACAAAAGTGATTTTCTCGGCGAGTTAAGCATTTTGAGTAATTTGCCGATTGGTTTCAGAACGGCTTGCATTGAAATTTACTATTTTTTGCCAGAAATTCATTGTGGAACAAAAGTGATTTTCTCGGCGAGTTAAGGATTTTGAGTAAATTGGCGAATGGTTTCAGAACCGCTTGCATTGAAATGTACTATTTTTTGCTAGACATTCATTGTGGGAAAAAAGAGATTTTCTCCGCGCGTTAAGCATTTTGAGTAATTTGCCGATTGCTTTCTGAACGGCTTGCATCACAATTTACTATTTTTTGCCAGACATTCATTGTGGAACAAAAGTGATT
The DNA here is from genome assembly GCF_047496885.1 of Scyliorhinus torazame. NCBI lineage: Eukaryota > Metazoa > Chordata > Chondrichthyes > Carcharhiniformes > Scyliorhinidae > Scyliorhinus > Scyliorhinus torazame. The sequence continues at coordinate 26,490 of NW_027308096.1, forward strand.
TTCTCGGCGAGTTAAGCATTTTGAGTAATTTGCCGATTGGTTTCAGAACGGCTTGCATTGAAATTTACTATTTTTTGCCAGACATTCATTGTGGAACAAAAGTGATTTTCTCGGAGAGTTAAGCATTTTGAGTAGTTTGCGGATTGGTTTCAGAACGGCTTGCATCACAATTAACTATTTTTTGCCAGACATCCATTGTGGGAAAAAAGTGATTTTCTCGGCGAGTGAAGCATTTTGAGTAATTTGCCGATGAGTTTCAGAACGGCTTGCATCAAAATTAACAATTTTTTCCCAGACAGTCATTGTGGGAAAAAAGTGATTTTCTCGGCCAGTTCAGCACTTTGAGTAATTTGCCGATGGTTTTCAGAACTGCTTGCATTGAAATTTTCTATTTTTTGCCAGGCATTCATTGTGGAACAAAAGTGATTTTCTCGGCGAGTTAAGGATTTTGAGTAATTAGCCGATTGCTTTCAGAACGGCTTGCATTGAAATGTACTATTTTTTGCCAGATACTCATTGTGGGAAAAAAGTGATTTTCTCGGCGAATTAAGCATTTTGAGTAATTTGTCGATTATTTTCAGAACGGCTTGCATCAAAATTAACTATTTTTTGCCGGCCTTTCATTGTGGAACAAAAGTGATTTTCTCGGCGCGTTAAGCATTTTGAGTAATTTGCCGATTGCTTTCAGAACTGCTTTCATTGAAATTTACTATTTTTTGCCAGGCATTCATTGTGGAACAAAAGTGATTTTCTCGGCGAGTTAAGGATTTTGAGTAATTTGCCGATTGCTTTCAGAACGGCTTGCATTGAAATGTACTATTTTTTGCCAGATACTCATTGTGGGAAAAAAGTGATTTTCTACGGCGAGTTAAGCATTGTGAGTAGTTTGCGGATTGGTTTCAGAACGGCTTGCATCACAATTAACTATTTTTTGCCAGACATTCATTGTGGAACAAAAGTGATTTTCTCGGAAAGTTCAGCATTTTGAGTAAATTGCCGATTGGTTTCTGAACGGCTTGCATCACAATTTACTATTTTTTGCCAGACATTCATTGTGGAACAAAAGTGATTTTCTCGGCGAGTTAAGCATTTTGAGTAATTTGCCGATTGGTTTCAGAACGGCTTGCATTGAAATTTATTATTTTTTGCCAGAAATTCATTGTGGAACAAAAGTGATTTTCTCGGCGAGTTAAGGATTTTGAGTAAATTGGCGAATGGTTTCAGAACGGCTTGCATTGAAATGTACTATTTTTTGCTAGACATTCATTGTGGGAAAAAAGAGATTTTCTCCGCGCGTTAAGCATTTTGAGTAATTTGCCGATTGCTTTCTGAACGGCTTGCATCATAATTTACTATTTTTTGCCAGACATTCATTGTGGAACAAAAGTGATTTTCTCGGCGAGTTAAGCATTTTGAGTAATTTGCCGATTGGTTTCAGAACGGCTTGCATTGAAATTTACTATTTTTTGCCAGACATTCATTGTGGAACAAAAGTGATTTTCTCGGCGAGTTAAGGATTTTGAGTAGTTTGCGGATTGTTTTCAGAACGGCTTGCATCACAATTAACTATTTTTTGCCAGACATCCATTGTGGGAAAAAAGTGATTTTCTCGGCCAGTTAAGCACTTTGAGTAATTTGCCGATGGTTTTCAGAACTGCTTGCATTGAAATTTTCTATTTTTTGCCAGGCATTCATTGTGGAACAAAAGTGATTTTCTCGGCGCGTTAAGCATTTTGAGTAATTTGCCGATTGCTTTCAGAACTGCTTTCATTGAAATTTACTATTTTTTGCCAGGCATTCATTGTGGAACAAAAGTGATTTTCTCGGCGAGTTAAGGATTTTGAGTAATTTGCCGATTGCTTTCAGAACGGCTTGCATTGAAATGTACTATTTTTTGCCAGATACTCATTGTGGGAAAAAAGTGATTTTCTACGGCGAGTTAAGCATTTTGAGTAGTTTGCGGATTGGTTTCAGAACGGCTTGCATCACAATTAACTATTTTTTGCCAGACATTCATTGTGGAACAAAAGTGATTTTCTCGGAAAGTTCAGCATTTTGAGTAAATTGCCGATTGGTTTCTGAACGGCTTGCATCACAATTTACTATTTTTTGCCAGACATTCATTGTGGAACAAAAGTGATTTTCTCGGCGAGTTAAGCATTTTGAGTAATTTGCCGATTGGTTTCAGAACGGCTTGCATTGAAATTTATTATTTTTTGCCAGAAATTCATTGTGGAACAAAAGTGATTTTCTCGGCGAGTTAAGGATTTTGAGTAAATTGGCGAATGGTTTCAGAACGGCTTGCATTGAAATGTACTATTTTTTGCTAGACATTCATTGTGGGAAAAAAGAGATTTTCTCCGCGCGTTAAGCATTTTGAGTAATTTGCCGATTGCTTTCTGAACGGCTTGCATCATAATTTACTATTTTTTGCCAGACATTCATTGTGGAACAAAAGTGATTTTCTCGGCGAGTTAAGCATTTTGAGTAATTTGCCGATTGGTTTCAGAACGGCTTGCATTGAAATTTACTATTTTTTGCCAGACATTCATTGTGGAACAAAAGTGATTTTCTCGGCGAGTTAAGGATTTTGAGTAGTTTGCGGATTGGTTTCAGAACGGCTTGCATCACAATTAACTATTTTTTGCCAGACATCCATTGTGGGAAAAAAGTGATTTTCTCGGCCAGTTAAGCACTTTGAGTAATTTGCCGATGGTTTTCAGAACTGCTTGCATTGAAATTTTCTATTTTTTGCCAGGCATTCATTGTGGAACAAAAGTGATTTTCTCGGCGAGTTAAGGATTTTGAGTAATTTGCCGATTGCTTTCAGAACGGCTTGCATTGAAATGTACTATTTTTTGCCAGATACTCATTGTGGGAAAAAAGTGATTTTCTACGGCGAGTTAAGCATTTTGAGTAGTTTGCGGATTGGTTTCAGAACGGCTTGCATCACAATTAACTATTTTTTGCCAGACATTCATTGTGGAACAAAAGTGATTTTCTCGGAAAGTTCAGCATTTTGAGTAAATTGCCGATTGGTTTCTTAACGGCTTGCATCACAATTTACTATTTTTTGCCAGACATTCATTGTGGAACAAAAGTGATTTTCTCGGCGAGTTAAGCATTTTGAGTAATTTGCCGATTGGTTTCAGAACGGCTTGCATTGAAATTTACTATTTTTTGCCAGAAATTCATTGTGGAACAAAAGTGATTTTCTCGGCGAGTTAAGGATTTTGAGTAAATTGGCGAATGGTTTCAGAACCGCTTGCATTGAAATGTACTATTTTTTGCTAGACATTCATTCTGGGAAAAAAGAGATTTTCTCCGCGCGTTAAGCATTTTGAGTAATTTGCCGATTGCTTTCTGAACGGCTTGCATCACAATTTACTATTTTTTGCCAGACATTCATTGTGGAACAAAAGTGATTTTCTCGGCGAGTTAAGCATTTTGAGTAATTTGCCGATTGGTTTCAGAACGGCTTGCATTGAAATTTACTATTTTTTGCCAGACATTCATTGTGGAACAAAAGTGATTTTCTCGGAGAGTTAAGCATTTTGAGTAGTTTGCGGATTGGTTTCAGAACGGCTTGCATCACAATTAACTATTTTTTGCCAGACATCCATTGTGGGAAAAAAGTGATTTTCTCGGCGAGTGAAGCATTTTGAGTAATTTGCCGATGAGTTTCAGAACGGCTTGCATCAAAATTAACAATTTTTTCCCAGACAGTCATTGTGGGAAAAAAGTGATTTTCTCGGCCAGTTAAGCACTTTGAGTAATTTGCCGATGGTTTTCAGAACTGCTTGCATTGAAATTTTCTATTTTTTGCCAGGCATTCATTGTGGAACAAAAGTGATTTTCTCGGCGAGTTAAGGATTTTGAGTAATTAGCCGATTGCTTTCAGAACGGCTTGCATTGAAATGTACTATTTTTTGCCAGATACTCATTGTGGGAAAAAAGTGATTTTCTCGGCGAATTAAGCATTTTGAGTAATTTGTCGATTATTTTCAGAACGGCTTGCATCAAAATTAACTATTTTTTGCCGGCCTTTCATTGTGGAACAAAAGTGATTTTCTCGGCGCGTTAAGCATTTTGAGTAATTTGCCGATTGCTTTCAGAACTGCTTTCATTGAAATTTACTATTTTTTGCCAGGCATTCATTGTGGAACAAAAGTGATTTTCTCGGCGAGTTAAGGATTTTGAGTAATTTGCCGATTGCTTTCAGAACGGCTTGCATTGAAATGTACTATTTTTTGCCAGATACTCATTGTGGGAAAAAAGTGATTTTCTACGGCGAGTTAAGCATTTTGAGTAGTTTGCGGATTGGTTTCAGAACGGCTTGCATCACAATTAACTATTTTTTGCCAGACATTCATTGTGGAACAAAAGTGATTTTCTCGGAAACTTCAGCATTTTGAGTAAATTGCCGATTGGTTTCTGAACGGCTTGCATCACAATTTACTATTTTTTGCCAGACATTCATTGTGGAACAAAAGTGATTTTCTCGGCGAGTTAAGCATTTTGAGTAATTTGCCGATTGGTTTCAGAACGGCTTGCATTGAAATTTATTATTTTTTGCCAGAAATTCATTGTGGAACAAAAGTGATTTTCTCGGCGAGTTAAGGATTTTGAGTAAATTGGCGAATGGTTTCAGAACGGCTTGCATTGAAATGTACTATTTTTTGCCAGACATTCATTGTGGGAAAAAAGAGATTTTCTCCGCACGTTAAGCATTTTGAGTAATTTGCCGATTGCTTTCTGAACGGCTTGCATCATAATTTACTATTTTTTGCCAGACATTCATTGTGGAACAAAAGTGATTTTCTCGGCGAGTTAAGCATTTTGAGTAATTTGCCGATTGGTTTCAGAACGGCTTGCATTGAAATTTACTATTTTTTGCCAGACATTCATTGTGGAACAAAAGTGATTTTCTCGGCGAGTTAAGGATTTTGAGTAGTTTGCGGATTGGTTTCAGAACGGCTTGCATCACAATTAACTATTTTTTGCCAGACATCCATTGTGGGAAAAAAGTGATTTTCTCGGCGAGTGAAGCATTTTGAGTAATTTGCCGATGGTTTTCAGAACTGCTTGCATTGAAATTTTCTATTTTTTGCCAGGCATTCATTGTGGAACAAAAGTGATTTTCTCGGCGAGTTAAGGATTTTGAGTAATTTGCCGATTGCTTTCAGAACGGCTTGCATTGAAATGTACTATTTTTTGCCAGATACTCATTGTGGGAAAAAAGTGATTTTCTACGGCGAGTTAAGCATTTTGAGTAGTTTGCGGATTGGTTTCAGAACGGCTTGCATCACAATTAACTATTTTTTGCCAGGCATTCATTGTGGAACAAAAGTGATTTTCTCGGCGCGTTAAGCATTTTGAGTAATTTGCCGATTGGTTTCAGAACGGCTTGCATTGAAATTTACTACTTTTTGCCAGACATTCATTGTGGAACAAAAGTGATTTTCTCGGCGAGTTAAGGATTTTGAGTAATTTGCCGATTGGTTTCAGAACAGCTTGCATTGAAATGTACTATTTTTTGCCAGACATTCATTGTGGAACAAAAGTGATTTTCTCGGCGAGTTAAGGATTTTGAGTAGTTTGCGGATTGGTTTCAGAACGGCTTGCATCACAATTAACTATTTTTTGCCAGACATCCATTGTGGGAAAAAAGTGATTTTCTCGGCGAGTGAAGCATTTTGAGTAATTTGCCGATGAGTTTCAGAACGGCTTGCATTGAAATTTGCTATTTTTTGCCAGGCATTCATTGTGGAACAAAAGTGATTTTCTCGGCGAGTTAAGCATTTTGAGTAATTTTCCGATTGGTTTCAGAACTGCTTGCATTGAAATATACTATTTTTTGCCAGACATTCATTGTGGAACACAAGTGATTTTCTCGGCGAATTAAGCATTTTGAGTAATTTGTCGATTATTTTCAGAACGGCTTGCATCAAAATTAACTAATTTTTGCCGGCCTTTCATTGTGGAACAAAAGTGATTTTCTCGGCGCGTTAAGCATTTTGAGTAATTTGCCGATTGCTTTCAGAACTGCTTTCATTGAAATTTACTATTTTTTGCCAGGCATTCATTGTGGAACAAAAGTGATTTTCTCGGCGAGTTAAGGATTTTGAGTAATTTGCCGATTGCTTTCAGAACGGCTTGCATTGAAATGTACTATTATTTGCCAGATACTCATTGTGGGAAAAAAGTGATTTTCTACGGCGAGTTAAGCATTTTGAGTAGTTTGCGGATTGGTTTCAGAACGGCTTGCATCACAATCAACTATTTTTTGCCGGACTTTCATTGTGGAACAAAAGTGATTTTCTCGGCGCGTTAAGCATTTTGAGTAATTTGCCGATTGCTTTCAGAACGGCTTGCATCACAATTAACTATTTTTTGCCAGACATTCATTGTGGGAAAAAAGTGATTTTCTCGGAGAGTTAAGCATTTTGAGTAATTTGCCGATGAGTTTCAGAACGGCTTGCATCAAAATTAACAATTTTTTGCCAGACAGTCATTGTGGGAATAAGTGATTTTCTCGGCCAGTTAAGCACTTTGAGTAATTTGCCGATGGTTTTCAGAACGGCTTGCATTGAAATTTACTATTTTTTGCCAGGCATTCATTGTGGAACAAAAGTGATTTTCTCGGCGAGTTAAGGATTTTGAGTAATTTGCCGATTGCTTTCAGAACGGCTTGCATTGAAATGTACTATTTTTTGCCAGATACTCATTGTGGGAAAAAAGTGATTTTCTACGGCGAGTTAAGCATTTTGAGTAGTTTGCGGATTGGTTTCAGAACGGCTTGCATCACAATTAACTATTTTTTGCCATGCATTCATTGTGGAACACAAGTGATTTTCTCGGCGAATTAAGCATTTTGAGTAATTTGCCGATGGTTTTCAGAACTGCTTGCATTGAAATTTACTATTTTTTGCCAGGCATTCATTGTGGAACACAAGTGATTTTCTCGGCGAATTAAGCATTTTGAGTAATTTGCCGATTGATTTCAGAACGGCTTGCATCAAAATTAACTATTTTTTGCCGGTCTTTCATTGTGGAACAAAAGTGATTTTCTCGGCGAGTTAAGGATTTTCAGTAATTTGCCGATTGGTTTCAGAACGGCTTGCATTAAAATGTACTATTTTTTGCTAGACATTCATTGTGGGAAAAAAGAGATTTTCTCGGCGCGTTAAGCATTTTGAGTAATTTGCCGATTGCTTTCAGAACTGCTTTCATTGAAATTTACTATTTTTTGCCAGGCATTCATTGTGGAACAAAAGTGATGTTCTCGGCGAGTTAAGCATTTTGAGTAATTTGCCGATTGGTTTCAGAACGTCTTGCATTGAAATTTACTATTTTTTGCCAGACATTCATTGTGGAACAAAAGTGATTTTCTCGGCGAGTTAAGCATTTTGAGTAATTTGCGGATTGGTTTCAGAACGGCTTGCATCACAATTAACTATTTTTTGCCAGACATTCATTGTGGGAAAAAAGTGATTTTCTCGGCGAGTTAAGCATTTTGAGTAATTTGCCGATGAGTTTCAGAACGGCTTGCATCAAAATTAACAATTTTTTGCCAAACAGTCATTGTGGGAAAAAGTGATTTTCTCGGCCAGTTAAGCACTTTGAGTAATTTGCCGAAGGTTTTCAGAACTGCTTGCATTGAAATTTACTATTTTTTGCCAGGCATTCATTGTGGAACAAAAGTGATTTTCTCGGCGAGTTAAGCATTTTGAGTAATTTGCCGAAAGCTTTCAGAACGGCTTGCATTGAAATGTACTATTTTTTGCCAGATACTCATTGTGGGAAAAAAGTGATTTTCTACGGCGAGTTAAGCATTTTGAGTAGTTTGCGGATTGGTTTCAGAACGGCTTGCATCACAATTAACTATTTTTTGCCATGCATTCATTGTGGAACACAAGTGATTTTCTCGGCGAATTAAGCATTTTGAGTAATTTGCCGATGGTTTTCAGAACTGCTTGCATTGAAATTTACTATTTTTTGCCAGGCATTCATTGTGGAACAAAAGTGATTTTCTCGGCGAGTTAAGCATTTTGAGTAATTTGCCGATTTGTTTCAGAACGGCTTGCATTGAAATATACTATTTTTTTGCCAGACATTCATTGTGAAACACAAGTGATTTTCTCGGCGAATTAAGCATTTTGAGTAATTTGCCGATTGTTTTCAGAACGGCTTGCATCAAAATTAACTATTTTTTGCCGTACTTTCATTGTGGAACAAAAGTGATTTTCTCGGCGAGTTAAGGATTTTGAGTAATTTGCCGATTGGTTTCAGAACGTCTTGCATTGAAATGTACTATTTTTTGCTAGACATTCATTGTGGGAAAAAAGTGATTTTCTCGGCGCGTTAAGCATTTTGAGTAATTTACCGATTGCTTTCAGAACTGCTTTCATTGAAATTTACTATTTTTTGCCAGGCATTCATTGTGGAACAAAAGTGATTTTCTCGGCGAGTTAAGCATTTTGAGTAATTTGCCGATTGGTTTCAGAACGGCTTGCATTGAAATTTACTATTTTTTGCCAGACATTCATTGTGGAACAAAAGTGATTTTCTCGGCGAGTTAAGGATTTTGAGTAATTTGCGGATTGGTTTCAGAACGGCTTGCATCACAATTAACTATTTTTTGCCAGACATTCATTGTGGGAAAAAAGTGATTTTCTCGGCGAGTTAAGCATTTTGAGTAATTTGCCGATGAGTTTCAGAACGGCTTGCATCAAAATTAACAATTTTTTGCCAGACAGTCATTGTGGGAAAAAGTGATTTTCTCGGCCAGTTAAGCACTTTGAGTAATTTGCCGATGGTTTTCAGAACTGCTTGCATTGAAATTTACTATTTTTTGCCAGGCATTCATTGTGGAACAAAAGTGATTTTCTCGGCGAATTAAGCATTTTGAGCAATTTGCCGATTGGTTTCAGAACGGCTTGCATCAAAATTAACTATTTTTTGCCAGACAGTCATTGTGGAACAAAAGTGATTTTCTCGGCGAGCTAAGCGCTTTGAGTAATTTGCCGATGGTTTTCAGAACTGCTTGCATTGAAATTTACTATTTTTTGCCAGACAGTCATTGTGGAACAAAAGTGATTTTCTCGGCGAGTTAAGGATTTTGAGTAAATTGCGGATTGGTTTCAGAACGGCTTGCATCACAATGAACTATTTTTTGCCAGATATTCATTGTGGGAAAAAAGTGATTTTCTGGGCGAGTTAAGCATTTTGAGTAATTTGCCGATGAGTTTCAGAACGGCTTGCATCAAAATTACAATTTTTTGCCAGACAGTCATTGTGGGAAAAAAGTGATTTTCTCGGCCAGTTAAGCACTTTGAGTAATTTGCCGATGGGTTTCAGAACTGCTTGCATTGAAATTTACTATTTTTTGGCCAGGCATTCATTGTGGAACAAAAGTGATTTTCTCGGCGAGTTAAGGATTTTGAGTAATTTGCCGATTGCTTTCAGAACGGCTTGCATTGAAATTAACTATTTTTTGCCAGACAGTCATTGTGGGAAAAAAGTGATTTTCTCGGCGAGTTAAGCACTTTGAGTAATTTGCCGATGGTTTTCAGAACTGCTTGCATTGAAATTTACTATTTTTTGCCAGGCATTCATTGTGGATCAAAAGTGATTTTCTCGGCGAGTTAAGCATTTTGAGTAATTTGCCGATTGGTTTCAGAACGGCTTGCATTGAAATATACTATTTTTTGCCAGACATTCATTGTGGAACACAAGTGATTTTCTCGGCGAATTAAGCATTTTGAGTAATTTGCCGATTGTTTTCAGAACGGCTTGCATCAAAATTAACTATTTTTTGCCGGACTTTCATTATGGGAAAAAAGTGATTTTCTCGGCGAGTTAAGCCTTTTGAATAATTTGCCGATGGGTTTCAGAACGGCTTGCATTGAAATTTACTATTTTTTGCCAGGCATTCATTGTGGAACAAAAGTGATTTTCTCGGCGAGTTAAGGATTTTGAGTAATTTGCCGATTGGTTTCAGAACGGCTTGCATTGAAATGTACTATTTTTTGCTAGACATTCATTGTGGGAAAAAAGTGATTTTCTCGGCGAGTTAAGGATTTTGAGTAATTTGCCGAAAGCTTTCAGAACGGCTTGCATTGAAATGTACTATTTTTTGCCAGATACTCATTGTGGGAAAAAAGTGATTTTCTACGGCGAGTTAAGCATTTTGAGTAGTTTGCGGATTGGTTTCAGAACGGCTTGCATCACAATTAACTATTTTTTGCCATGCATTCATTGTGGAACACAAGTGATTTTCTCGGCGAATTAAGCATTTTGAGTAATTTGCCGATGGTTTTCAGAACTGCTTGCATTGAAATTTACTATTTTTTGCCAGGCATTCATTGTGGAACACAAGTGATTTTCTCGGCGAATTAAGCATTTTGAGTAATTTGCCGATTGTTTTCAGAACGGCTTGCATCAAAATTAACTATTTTTTGCCGTACTTTCATTGTGGAACAAAAGTGATTTTCTCGGCGAGTTAAGGATTTTGAGTAATTTGCCGATTGGTCTCAGAACGTCTTGCATTGAAATGTACTATTTTTTGCTAGACATTCATTGTGGGAAAAAAGTGATTTTCTCGGCGCGTTAAGCATTTTGAGTAATTTACCGATTGCTTTCAGAACTGCTTTCATTGAAATTTACTATTTTTTGCCAGGCATTCATTGTGGAACAAAAGTGATTTTCTCGGCGAGTTAAGCATTTTGAGTAATTTGCCGATTGGTTTCAGAACGGCTTGCATTGAAATTTACTATTTTTTGCCAGACATTCATTGTGGAACAAAAGTGATTTTCTCGGTAAGTTAAGGATTTTGAGTAATTTGCGGATTGGTTTCAGAACGGCTTGCATCACAATTAACTATTTTTTGCCAGACATTCATTGTGGGAAAAAAGTGATTTTCTCGGCGAGTTAAGCATTTTGAGTAATTTGCCGATGAGTTTCAGAACGGCTTGCATCAAAATTAACAATTTTTTGCCAGACAGTCATTGTGGGAAAAAGTGATTTTCTCGGCCAGTTAAGCACTTTGAGTAATTTGCCGATGGTTTTCAGAACTGCTTGCATTGAAATTTACTATTTTTTGCCAGGCATTCATTGTGGAACAAAAGTGATTTTCTCGGCGAATTAAGCATTTTGAGCAATTTGCCGATTGGTTTCAGAACGGCTTGCATCAAAATTAACTATTTTTTGCCAGACAGTCATTGTGGAACAAAAGTGATTTTCTCGGCGAGCTAAGCGCTTTGAGTAATTTGCCGATGGTTTTCAGACCGGCTTGCATTGAAATTTACTATTTTTTGCCTGACAGTCATTGTGGAACAAAAGTGATTTTCTCGGCGAGTTAAGGATTTTGAGTAAATTGCGGATTGGTTTCAGAACGGCTTGCATCACAATGAACTATTTTTTGCCAGACATTCATTGTGGGAAAAAAGTGATTTTCTGGGCGAGTTAAGCATTTTGAGTAATTTGCCGATGAGTTTCAGAACGGCTTGCATCAAAATTACAATTTTTTGCCAGACATTCATTGTGGGAAAAAAGTGATTTTCTCGGCCAGTTAAGCACTTTGAGTAATTTGCCGATGGGTTTCAGAACTGCTTGCATTGAAATTTACTATTTTTTGGCCAGGCATTCATTGTGGAACAAAAGTGATTTTCTCGGCGAGTTAAGGATTTTGAGTAATTTGCCGATTGCTTTCAGAACGGCTTGCATTGAAATTAACTATTTTTTGCCAGACAGTCATTGTGGGAAAAAAGTGATTTTCTCGGCGAGTTAAGCACTTTGAGTAATTTGCCGATGGTTTTCAGAACTGCTTGCATTGAAATTTACTATTTTTTGCCAGGCATTCATTGTGGAACAAAAGTGATTTTCTCGGCGAGTTAAGCATTTTGAGTAATTTGCCGATTGGTTTCAGAACGGCTTGCATTGAAATATACTATTTTTTGCCAGACATTCATTGTGGAACACAAGTGATTTTCTCGGCGAATTAAGCATTTTGAGTAATTTGCCGATTGTTTTCAGAACGGCTTGCATCAAAATTAACTATTTTTTGCCGGACTTTCATTATGGGAAAAAAGTGATTTTCTCGGCGAGTTAAGCCTTTTGAATAATTTGCCGATGGGTTTCAGAACGGCTTGCATTGAAATTTACTATTTTTTGCCAGGCATTCATTGTGGAACAAAAGTGATTTTCTCGGCGAGTTAAGGATTTTGAGTAATTTGCCGATTGGTTTCAGAACGGCTTGCATTGAAATGTACTATTTTTTGCTAGACATTCATTGTGGGAAAAAAGAGATTTTCTCGGCGAGTTAAGCATTTTGAGTAATTTGCCGATTGCTTTCAGAACTGCTTTCATTGAAATTTACTATTTTTTGCCAGGCATTCATTGTGGAACAAAAGTGATTTTCTCCGCGAGTTAAGCATTTTGAGTAATTTGCCGATTGGTTTCCGAACGGCTTGCATTGAAATTTACTATTTTTTGCCAGACATTCATTGTGGAAGAAAAGTGATTTTCTCGTCGAGTTAAGGATTTTGAGTAATTTGCCGATTGGTTTCAGAACGGCTTGCATTGAAATGTACTATTTTTTGCTAGACATTCATTGTGGGAAAAAAGAGATTTTCTCGGCGCGTTAAGCATTTTGAGTAATTTGCCGATTGCTTTCAGAACTGCTTTCATTGAAATTTACTATTTTTTGCCAGGCATTCATTGTGGAACAAAAGTGATTTTCTCGGCGAGTTAAGCATTTTGAGTAATTTGCCGATTGGTTTCAGAACGGCTTGCATTGAAATTTACTATTTTTTGCCAGACATTCATTGTGGAACAAAAGTGATTTTCTCGGCGAGTTAAGGATTTTGAGTAATTTGCGGATTGGTTTCAGAACGGCTTGCATCACAATTAACTATTTTTTGCCAGACATTCATTGTGGGAAAAAAGTGATTTTCTCGGCGAGTTAAGCATTTTGAGTAATTTGCCGATGAGTTTCAGAACGGCTTGCATCAAAATTAACAATTTTTTGCCAGACAGTCATTGTGGGAAAAAGTGATTTTCTCGGCCAGTTAAGCACTTTGAGTAATTTGCCGATGGTTTTCAGAACTGCTTGCATTGAAATTTACTATTTTTTGCCAGGCATTCATTGTGGAACAAAAGTGATTTTCTCGGCGAATTAAGCATTTTGAGCAATTTGCCGATTGGTTTCAGAACGGCTTGCATCAAAATTAACTTTTTTTGCCAGACAGTCATTGTGGAACAAAAGTGATTTTCTCGGCGAGCTAAGCGCTTTGAGTAATTTGCCGATGGTTTTCAGAACTGCTTGCATTGAAATTTACTATTTTTTGCCAGACAGTCATTGTGGAACAAAAGTGATTTTCTCGGCGACTTAAGGATTTTGAGTAAATTGCGGATTGGTTTCAGAACGGCTTGCATCACAATGAACTATTTTTTGCCAGACATTCATTGTGGGAAAAAAGTGATTTTCTGGGCGAGTTAAGCATTTTGAGTAATTTGCCGATGAGTTTCAGAACGGCTTGCATCAAAATTACAATTTTTGCCAGACAGTCATTGTGGGAAAAAAGTGATTTTCTCGGCCAGTTAAGCACTTTGAGTAATTTGCCGATGGGTTTCAGAACTGCTTGCATTGAAATTTACTGTTTTTTGGCCAGGCATTCATTGTGGAACAAAAGTGATTTTCTCGGCGAGTTAAGCATTTTGAGTAATTTGCCGATTGGTTTCAGAACGGCTTGCATTGAAATATACTATTTTTTGCCAGACATTCATTGTGGAACACAAGTGATTTTCTCGGCGAATTAAGCATTTTGAGTAATTTGCGGATTGGTTTCAGAACGGCTTGCATCACAATTAACTATTTTTTGCCAGACATTCATTGTGGGAAAAAAGTGATTTTCTCGGCGAGTTAAGCATTTTGAGTAATTTGCCGATGAGTTTCAGAACGGCTTGCATCAAAATTAACAATTTTTTGCCAAACAGTCATTGTGGAACAAAAGTGATTTTCTCGGCCAGTTAAGCACTTTGAGTAATTTGCCGAAGGTTTTCAGAACTGCTTGCATTGAAATTTACTATTTTTTGCCAGGCATTCATTGTGGAACAAAAGTGATTTTCTCGGCGAGTTAAGGATTTTGAGTAATTTGCCGAAAGCTTTCAGAACGGCTTGCATTGAAATGTACTATTTTTTGCCAGATACTCATTGTGGGAAAAAAGTGATTTTCTACGGCGAGTTAAGCATTTTGAGTAGTTTGCGGATTGGTTTCAGAACGGCTTGCATCACAATTAACTATTTTTTGCCATGCATTCATTGTGGAACACAAGTGATTTTCTCGGCGAATTAAGCATTTTGAGTAATTTGCCGATGGTTTTCAGAACTGCTTGCATTGAAATTTACTATTTTTTGCCAGGCATTCATTGTGGAACAAAAGTGATTTTCTCGGCGAGTTAAGCATTTTGAGTAATTTGCCGATTTGTTTCAGAACGGCTTGCATTGAAATATACTATTTTTTTGCCAGACATTCATTGTGAAACACAAGTGATTTTCTCGGCGAATTAAGCATTTTGAGTAATTTGCCGATTGTTTTCAGAACGGCTTGCATCAAAATTAACTATTTTTTGCCGTACTTTCATTGTGGAACAAAAGTGATTTTCTCGGCGAGTTAAGGATTTTGAGTAATTTGCCGATTGGTTTCAGAACGTCTTGCATTGAAATGTACTATTTTTTGCTAGACATTCATTGTGGGAAAAAAGTGATTTTCTCGGCGCGTTAAGCATTTTGAGTAATTTACCGATTGCTTTCAGAACTGCTTTCATTGAAATTTACTATTTTTTGCCAGGCATTCATTGTGGAACAAAAGTGATTTTCTCGGCGAGTTAAGCATTTTGAGTAATTTGCCGATTGGTTTCAGAACGGCTTGCATTGAAATTTACTATTTTTTGCCAGACATTCATTGTGGAACAAAAGTGATTTTCTCGGCGAGTTAAGGATTTTGAGTAATTTGCGGATTGGTTTCAGAACGGCTTGCATCACAATTAACTATTTTTTGCCAGACATTCATTGTGGGAAAAAAGTGATTTTCTCGGCGAGTTAAGCATTTTGAGTAATTTGCCGATGAGTTTCAGAACGGCTTGCATCAAAATTAACAATTTTTTGCCAGACAGTCATTGTGGGAAAAAGTGATTTTCTCGGCCAGTTAAGCACTTTGAGTAATTTGCCGATGGTTTTCAGAACTGCTTGCATTGAAATTTACTATTTTTTGCCAGGCATTCATTGTGGAACAAAAGTGATTTTCTCGGCGAATTAAGCATTTTGAGCAATTTGCCGATTGGTTTCAGAACGGCTTGCATCAAAATTAACTATTTTTTGCCAGACAGTCATTGTGGAACAAAAGTGATTTTCTCGGCGAGCTAAGCGCTTTGAGTAATTTGCCGATGGTTTTCAGAACTGCTTGCATTGAAATTTACTATTTTTTGCCAGACAGTCATTGTGGAACAAAAGTGATTTTCTCGGCGAGTTAAGGATTTTGAGTAAATTGCGGATTGGTTTCAGAACGGCTTGCATCACAATGAACTATTTTTTGCCAGACATTCATTGTGGGAAAAAAGTGATTTTCTGGGCGAGTTAAGCATTTTGAGTAATTTGCCGATGAGTTTCAGAACGGCTTGCATCAAAATTACAATTTTTTGCCAGACATTCATTGTGGAACAAAAGTGATTTTCTCGGCCAGTTAAGCACTTTGAGTAATTTGCCGATGGGTTTCAGAACTGCTTGCATTGAAATTTACTATTTTTTGGCCAGGCATTCATTGTGGAACAAAAGTGATTTTCTCGGCGAGTTAAGGATTTTGAGTAATTTGCCGATTGCTTTCAGAACGGCTTGCATTGAAATTAACTATTTTTTGCCAGTCATTGTGGGAAAAAAGTGATTTTCTCGGCGAGTTAAGCACTTTGAGTAATTTGCCGATGGTTTTCAGAACTGCTTGCATTGAAATTTACTATTTTTTGCCAGGCATTCATTGTGGAACAAAAGTGATTTTCTCGGCGAGTTAAGCATTTTGAGTAATTTGCCGATTGGTTTCAGAACGGCTTGCATTGAAATATACTATTTTTTGCCAGACATTCATTGTGGAACACAAGTGAATTTCTCGGCGAATTAAGCATTTTGAGTAATTTGCCGATTGTTTTCAGAACGGCTTGCATCAAAATTAACTATTTTTTGCCGGACTTTCATTATGGGAAAAAAGTGATTTTCTCGGCGAGTTAAGCCTTTTGAATAATTTGCCGATGGGTTTCAGAACGGCTTGCATTGAAATTTACTATTTTTTGCCAGGCATTCATTGTGGAACAAAAGTGATTTTCTCGGCGAGTTAAGGATTTTGAGTAATTTGCCGATTGGTTTCAGAACGGCTTGCATTGAAATGTACTATTTTTTGCTAGACATTCATTGTGGGAAAAAAGAGATTTTCTCGGCGCGTTAAGCATTTTGAGTAATTTGCCGATTGCTTTCAGAACTGCTTTCATTGAAATTTACTATTTTTTGCCAGGCATTCATTGTGGAACAAAAGTGATTTTCTCC
Source organism: Scyliorhinus torazame (assembly GCF_047496885.1). NCBI lineage: Eukaryota > Metazoa > Chordata > Chondrichthyes > Carcharhiniformes > Scyliorhinidae > Scyliorhinus > Scyliorhinus torazame. Next base: position 43,081 of record NW_027308096.1, read on the forward strand.
GCGAGTTAAGCATTTTGAGTAATTTGCCGATTGGTTTCAGAACGGCTTGCATTGAAATTTACTATTTTTTGCCAGACATTCATTGTGGAAGAAAAGTGATTTTCTCGTCGAGTTAAGGATTTTGAGTAATTTGCCGATTGGTTTCAGAACGGCTTGCATTGAAATGTACTATTTTTTGCTAGACATTCATTGTGGGAAAAAAGAGATTTTCTCGGCGCGTTAAGCATTTTGAGTAATTTGCCGATTGCTTTCAGAACTGCTTTCATTGAAATTTACTATTTTTTGCCAGGCATTCATTGTGGAACAAAAGTGATTTTCTCGGCGAGTTAAGCATTTTGAGTAATTTGCCGATTGGTTTCAGAACGGCTTGCATTGAAATTTACTATTTTTTGCCAGACATTCATTGTGGAACAAAAGTGATTTTCTCGGCGAGTTAAGGATTTTGAGTAATTTGCGGATTGGTTTCAGAACGGCTTGCATCACAATTAACTATTTTTTGCCAGACATTCATTGTGGGAAAAAAGTGATTTTCTCGGCGAGTTAAGCATTTTGAGTAATTTGCCGATGAGTTTCAGAACGGCTTGCATCAAAATTAACAATTTTTTGCCAGACAGTCATTGTGGGAAAAAGTGATTTTCTCGGCCAGTTAAGCACTTTGAGTAATTTGCCGATGGTTTTCAGAACTGCTTGCATTGAAATTTACTATTTTTTGCCAGGCATTCATTGTGGAACAAAAGTGATTTTCTCGGCGAATTAAGCATTTTGAGCAATTTGCCGATTGGTTTCAGAACGGCTTGCATCAAAATTAACTTTTTTTGCCAGACAGTCATTGTGGAACAAAAGTGATTTTCTCGGCGAGCTAAGCGCTTTGAGTAATTTGCCGATGGTTTTCAGAACTGCTTGCATTGAAATTTACTATTTTTTGCCAGACAGTCATTGTGGAACAAAAGTGATTTTCTCGGCGACTTCAGGATTTTGAGTAAATTGCGGATTGGTTTCAGAACGGCTTGCATCACAATGAACTATTTTTTGCCAGACATTCATTGTGGGAAAAAAGTGATTTTCTGGGCGAGTTAAGCATTTTGAGTAATTTGCCGATGAGTTTCAGAACGGCTTGCATCAAAATTACAATTTTTGCCAGACAGTCATTGTGGGGAAAAAAGTGATTTTCTCGGCCAGTTAAGCACTTTGAGTAATTTGCCGATGGGTTTCAGAACTGCTTGCATTGAAATTTACTATTTTTTGGCCAGGCATTCATTGTGGAACAAAAGTGATTTTCTCGGCGAGTTAAGCATTTTGAGTAATTTGCCGATTGGTTTCAGAACGGCTTGCATTGAAATATACTATTTTTTGCCAGACATTCATTGTGGAACACAAGTGATTTTCTCGGCGAATTAAGCATTTTGAGTAATTTGCGGATTGGTTTCAGAACGGCTTGCATCACAATTAACTATTTTTTGCCAGACATTCATTGTGGGAAAAAAGTGATTTTCTCGGCGAGTTAAGCATTTTGAGTAATTTGCCGATGAGTTTCAGAACGGCTTGCATCAAAATTAACAATTTTTTGCCAAACAGTCATTGTGGGAAAAAGTGATTTTCTCGGCCAGTTAAGCACTTTGAGTAATTTGCCGAAGGTTTTCAGAACTGCTTGCATTGAAATTTACTATTTTTTGCCAGGCATTCATTGTGGAACAAAAGTGATTTTCTCGGCGAGTTAAGGATTTTGAGTAATTTGCCGAAAGCTTTCAGAACGGCTTGCATTGAAATGTACTATTTTTTGCCAGATACTCATTGTGGGAAAAAAGTGATTTTCTACGGCGAGTTAAGCATTTTGAGTAGTTTGCGGATTGGTTTCAGAACGGCTTGCATCACAATTAACTATTTTTTGCCATGCATTCATTGTGGAACACAAGTGATTTTCTCGGCGAATTAAGCATTTTGAGTAATTTGCCGATGGTTTTCAGAACTGCTTGCATTGAAATTTACTATTTTTTGCCAGGCATTCATTGTGGAACAAAAGTGATTTTCTCGGCGAGTTAAGCATTTTGAGTAATTTGCCGATTTGTTTCAGAACGGCTTGCATTGAAATATACTATTTTTTTGCCAGACATTCATTGTGAAACACAAGTGATTTTCTCGGCGAATTAAGCATTTTGAGTAATTTGCCGATTGTTTTCAGAACGGCTTGCATCAAAATTAACTATTTTTTGCCGTACTTTCATTGTGGAACAAAAGTGATTTTCTCGGCGAGTTAAGGATTTTGAGTAATTTGCCGATTGGTTTCAGAACGTCTTGCATTGAAATGTACTATTTTTTGCTAGACATTCATTGTGGGAAAAAAGAGATTTTCTCGGCGCGTTAAGCATTTTGAGTAATTTACCGATTGCTTTCAGAACTGCTTTCATTGAAATTTACTATTTTTTGCCAGGCATTCATTGTGGAACAAAAGTGATTTTCTCGGCGAGTTAAGCATTTTGAGTAATTTGCCGATTGGTTTCAGAACGGCTTGCATTGAAATTTACTATTTTTTGCCAGACATTCATTGTGGAACAAAAGTGATTTTCTCGGCGAGTTAAGGATTTTGAGTAATTTGCGGATTGGTTTCAGAACGGCTTGCATCACAATTAACTATTTTTTGCCAGACATTCATTGTGGGAAAAAAGTGATTTTCTCGGCGAGTTAAGCATTTTGAGTAATTTGCCGATGAGTTTCAGAACGGCTTGCATCAAAATTAACAATTTTTTGCCAGACAGTCATTGTGGGAAAAAGTGATTTTCTCGGCCAGTTAAGCACTTTGAGTAATTTGCCGATGGTTTTCAGAACTGCTTGCATTGAAATTTACTATTTTTTGCCAGGCATTCATTGTGGAACAAAAGTGATTTTCTCGGCGAATTAAGCATTTTGAGCAATTTGCCGATTGGTTTCAGAACGGCTTGCATCAAAATTAACTATTTTTTGCCAGACAGTCATTGTGGAACAAAAGTGATTTTCTCGGCGAGCTAAGCGCTTTGAGTAATTTGCCGATGGTTTTCAGAACTGCTTGCATTGAAATTTACTATTTTTTGCCAGACAGTCATTGTGGAACAAAAGTGATTTTCTCGGCGAGTTAAGGATTTTGAGTAAATTGCGGATTGGTTTCAGAACGGCTTGCATCACAATGAACTATTTTTTGCCAGACATTCATTGTGGGAAAAAAGTGATTTTCTGGGCGAGTTAAGCATTTTGAGTAATTTGCCGATGAGTTTCAGAACGGCTTGCATCAAAATTACAATTTTTTGCCAGACAGTCATTGTGGGAAAAAAGTGATTTTCTCGGCCAGTTAAGCACTTTGAGTAATTTGCCGATGGGTTTCAGAACTGCTTGCATTGAAATTTACTATTTTTTGGCCAGGCATTCATTGTGGAACAAAAGTGATTTTCTCGGCGAGTTAAGGATTTTGAGTAATTTGCCGATTGCTTTCAGAACGGCTTGCATTGAAATTAACTATTTTTTGCCAGACAGTCATTGTGGGAAAAAAGTGATTTTCTCGGCGAGTTAAGCACTTTGAGTAATTTGCCGATGGTTTTCAGAACTGCTTGCATTGAAATTTACTATTTTTTGCCAGGCATTCATTGTGGATCAAAAGTGATTTTCTCGGCGAGTTAAGCATTTTGAGTAATTTGCCGATTGGTTTCAGAACGGCTTGCATTGAAATATACTATTTTTTGCCAGACATTCATTGTGGAACACAAGTGATTTTCTCGGCGAATTAAGCATTTTGAGTAATTTGCCGATTGTTTTCAGAACGGCTTGCATCAAAATTAACTATTTTTTGCCGGACTTTCATTATGGGAAAAAAGTGATTTTCTCGGCGAGTTAAGCCTTTTGAATAATTTGCCGATGGGTTTCAGAACGGCTTGCATTGAAATTTACTATTTTTTGCCAGGCATTCATTGTGGAACAAAAGTGATTTTCTCGGCGAGTTAAGGATTTTGAGTAATTTGCCGATTGGTTTCAGAACGGCTTGCATTGAAATGTACTATTTTTTGCTAGACATTCATTGTGGGAAAAAAGTGATTTTCTCGGCGAGTTAAGGATTTTGAGTAATTTGCCGAAAGCTTTCAGAACGGCTTGCATTGAAATGTACTATTTTTTGCCAGATACTCATTGTGGGAAAAAAGTGATTTTCTACGGCGAGTTAAGCATTTTGAGTAGTTTGCGGATTGGTTTCAGAACGGCTTGCATCACAATTAACTATTTTTTGCCATGCATTCATTGTGGAACACAAGTGATTTTCTCGGCGAATTAAGCATTTTGAGTAATTTGCCGATGGTTTTCAGAACGGCTTGCATCAAAATTAACTATTTTTTGCCGTACTTTCATTGTGGAACAAAAGTGATTTTCTCGGCGAGTTAAGGATTTTGAGTAATTTGCCGATTGGTCTCAGAACGTCTTGCATTGAAATGTACTATTTTTTGCTAGACATTCATTGTGGGAAAAAAGTGATTTTCTCGGCGCGTTAAGCATTTTGAGTAATTTACCGATTGCTTTCAGAACTGCTTTCATTGAAATTTACTATTTTTTGCCAGGCATTCATTGTGGAACAAAAGTGATTTTCTCGGCGAGTTAAGCATTTTGAGTAATTTGCCGATTGGTTTCAGAACGGCTTGCATCAAAATTAACTATTTTTTGCCAGACAGTCATTGTGGAACAAAAGTGATTTTCTCGGCGAGCTAAGCGCTTTGAGTAATTTGCCGATGGTTTTCAGACCGGCTTGCATTGAAATTTACTATTTTTTGCCTGACAGTCATTGTGGAACAAAAGTGATTTTCTCGGCGAGTTAAGGATTTTGAGTAAATTGCGGATTGGTTTCAGAACGGCTTGCATCACAATGAACTATTTTTTGCCAGACATTCATTGTGGGAAAAAAGTGATTTTCTGGGCGAGTTAAGCATTTTGAGTAATTTGCCGATGAGTTTCAGAACGGCTTGCATCAAAATTACAATTTTTTGCCAGACATTCATTGTGGGAAAAAAGTGATTTTCTCGGCCAGTTAAGCACTTTGAGTAATTTGCCGATGGGTTTCAGAACTGCTTGCATTGAAATTTACTATTTTTTGGCCAGGCATTCATTGTGGAACAAAAGTGATTTTCTCGGCGAGTTAAGGATTTTGAGTAATTTGCCGATTGGTTTCAGAACGGCTTGCATTGAAATATACTATTTTTTGCCAGACATTCATTGTGGAACACAAGTGATTTTCTCGGCGAATTAAGCATTTTGAGTAATTTGCCGATTGTTTTCAGAACGGCTTGCATCAAAATTAACTATTTTTTGCCGGACTTTCATTATGGGAAAAAAGTGATTTTCTCGGCGAGTTAAGCCTTTTGAATAATTTGCCGATGGGTTTCAGAACGGCTTGCATTGAAATTTACTATTTTTTGCCAGGCATTCATTGTGGAACAAAAGTGATTTTCTCGGCGAGTTAAGGATTTTGAGTAATTTGCCGATTGGTTTCAGAACGGCTTGCATTGAAATGTACTATTTTTTGCTAGACATTCATTGTGGGAAAAAAGTGATTTTCTCGGCGAGTTAAGGATTTTGAGTAATTTGCCGAAAGCTTTCAGAACGGCTTGCATTGAAATGTACTATTTTTTGCCAGATACTCATTGTGGGAAAAAAGTGATTTTCTACGGCGAGTTAAGCATTTTGAGTAGTTTGCGGATTGGTTTCAGAACGGCTTGCATCACAATTAACTATTTTTTGCCATGCATTCATTGTGGAACACAAGTGATTTTCTCGGCGAATTAAGCATTTTGAGTAATTTGCCGATGGTTTTCAGAACGGCTTGCATCAAAATTAACTATTTTTTGCCGTACTTTCATTGTGGAACAAAAGTGATTTTCTCGGCGAGTTAAGGATTTTGAGTAATTTGCCGATTGGTCTCAGAACGTCTTGCATTGAAATGTACTATTTTTTGCTAGACATTCATTGTGGGAAAAAAGTGATTTTCTCGGCGCGTTAAGCATTTTGAGTAATTTACCGATTGCTTTCAGAACTGCTTTCATTGAAATTTACTATTTTTTGCCAGGCATTCATTGTGGAACAAAAGTGATTTTCTCGGCGAGTTAAGCATTTTGAGTAATTTGCCGATTGGTTTCAGAACGGCTTGCATTGAAATTTACTATTTTTTGCCAGACATTCATTGTGGAACAAAAGTGATTTTCTCGGTAAGTTAAGGATTTTGAGTAATTTGCGGATTGGTTTCAGAACGGCTTGCATCACAATTAACTATTTTTTGCCAGACATTCATTGTGGGAAAAAAGTGATTTTCTCGGCGAGTTAAGCATTTTGAGTAATTTGCCGATGAGTTTCAGAACGGCTTGCATCAAAATTAACAATTTTTTGCCAGACAGTCATTGTGGGAAAAAGTGATTTTCTCGGCCAGTTAAGCACTTTGAGTAATTTGCCGATGGTTTTCAGAACTGCTTGCATTGAAATTTACTATTTTTGGCCAGGCATTCATTGTGGAACAAAAGTGATTTTCTCGGCGAATTAAGCATTTTGAGCAATTTGCCGATTGGTTTCAGAACGGCTTGCATCAAAATTAACTATTTTTTGCCAGACAGTCATTGTGGAACAAAAGTGATTTTCTCGGCGAGCTAAGCGCTTTGAGTAATTTGCCGATGGTTTTCAGACCGGCTTGCATTGAAATTTACTATTTTTTGCCTGACAGTCATTGTGGAACAAAAGTGATTTTCTCGGCGAGTTAAGGATTTTGAGTAAATTGCGGATTGGTTTCAGAACGGCTTGCATCACAATGAACTATTTTTTGCCAGACATTCATTGTGGGAAAAAAGTGATTTTCTGGGCGAGTTAAGCATTTTGAGTAATTTGCCGATGAGTTTCAGAACGGCTTGCATCAAAATTACAATTTTTTGCCAGACATTCATTGTGGGAAAAAAGTGATTTTCTCGGCCAGTTAAGCACTTTGAGTAATTTGCCGATGGGTTTCAGAACTGCTTGCATTGAAATTTACTATTTTTTGGCCAGGCATTCATTGTGGAACAAAAGTGATTTTCTCGGCGAGTTAAGGATTTTGAGTAATTTGCCGATTGCTTTCAGAACGGCTTGCATTGAAATTAACTATTTTTTGCCAGACAGTCATTGTGGGAAAAAAGTGATTTTCTCGGCGAGTTAAGCACTTTGAGTAATTTGCCGATGGTTTTCAGAACTGCTTGCATTGAAATTTACTATTTTTTGCCAGGCATTCATTGTGGAACAAAAGTGATTTTCTCGGCGAGTTAAGCATTTTGAGTAATTTGCCGATTGGTTTCAGAACGGCTTGCATTGAAATATACTATTTTTTGCCAGACATTCATTGTGGAACACAAGTGATTTTCTCGGCGAATTAAGCATTTTGAGTAATTTGCCGATTGTTTTCAGAACGGCTTGCATCAAAATTAACTATTTTTTGCCGGACTTTCATTATGGGAAAAAAGTGATTTTCTCGGCGAGTTAAGCCTTTTGAATAATTTGCCGATGGGTTTCAGAACGGCTTGCATTGAAATTTACTATTTTTTGCCAGGCATTCATTGTGGAACAAAAGTGATTTTCTCGGCGAGTTAAGGATTTTGAGTAATTTGCCGATTGGTTTCAGAACGGCTTGCATTGAAATGTACTATTTTTTGCTAGACATTCATTGTGGGAAAAAAGAGATTTTCTCGGCGCGTTAAGCATTTTGAGTAATTTGCCGATTGCTTTCAGAACTGCTTTCATTGAAATTTACTATTTTTTGCCAGGCATTCATTGTGGAACAAAAGTGATTTTCTCCGCGAGTTAAGCATTTTGAGTAATTTGCCGATTGGTTTCAGAACGGCTTGCATTGAAATTTACTATTTTTTGCCAGACATTCATTGTGGAAGAAAAGTGATTTTCTCGTCGAGTTCAGGATTTTGAGTAATTTGCCGATTGGTTTCAGAACGGCTTGCATTGAAATGTACTATTTTTTGCTAGACATTCATTGTGGGAAAAAAGAGATTTTCTCGGCGCGTTAAGCATTTTGAGTAATTTGCCGATTGCTTTCAGAACTGCTTTCATTGAAATTTACTATTTTTTGCCAGGCATTCATTGTGGAACAAAAGTGATTTTCTCGGCGAGTTAAGCATTTTGAGTAATTTGCCGATTGGTTTCAGAACGGCTTGCATTGAAATTTACTATTTTTTGCCAGACATTCATTGTGGAACAAAAGTGATTTTCTCGGCGAGTTAAGGATTTTGAGTAATTTGCGGATTGGTTTCAGAACGGCTTGCATCACAATTAACTATTTTTTGCCAGACATTCATTGTGGGAAAAAAGTGATTTTCTCGGCGAGTTAAGCATTTTGAGTAATTTGCCGATGAGTTTCAGAACGGCTTGCATCAAAATTAACAATTTTTTGCCAGACAGTCATTGTGGGAAAAAGTGATTTTCTCGGCCAGTTAAGCACTTTGAGTAATTTGCCGATGGTTTTCAGAACTGCTTGCATTGAAATTTACTATTTTTTGCCAGGCATTCATTGTGGAACAAAAGTGATTTTCTCGGCGAATTACGCATTTTGAGCAATTTGCCGATTGGTTTCAGAACGGCTTGCATCAAAATTAACTATTTTTTGCCAGACAGTCATTGTGGAACAAAAGTGATTTTCTCGGCGAGCTAAGCGCTTTGAGTAATTTGCCGATGGTTTTCAGAACTGCTTGCATTGAAATTTACTATTTTTTGCCAGACAGTCATTGTGGAACAAAAGTGATTTTCTCGGCGAGTTAAGGATTTTGAGTAAATTGCGGATTGGTTTCAGAACGGCTTGCATCACAATGAACTATTTTTTGCCAGACATTCATTGTGGCAAAAAAGTGATTTTCTGGGCGAGTTAAGCATTTTGAGTAATTTGCCGATGAGTTTCAGAACGGCTTGCATCAAAATTACAATTTTTTGCCAGACAGTCATTGTGGGAAAAAAGTGATTTTCTCGGCCAGTTAAGCACTTTGAGTAATTTGCCGATGGGTTTCAGAACTGCTTGCATTGAAATTTACTATTTTTTGGCCAGGCATTCATTGTGGAACAAAAGTGATTTTCTCGGCGAGTTAAGCATTTTGAGTAATTTGCCGATTGGTTTCAGAACGGCTTGCATTGAAATATACTATTTTTTGCCAGACATTCATTGTGGAACACAAGTGATTTTCTCGGCGAATTAAGCATTTTGAGTAATTTGCCGATTGTTTTCAGAACGGCTTGCATCAAAATTAACTATTTTTTGCCGGACTTTCATTATGGGAAAAAAGTGATTTTCTCGGCGAGTTAAGCCTTTTGAATAATTTGCCGATGGGTTTCAGAACGGCTTGCATTGAAATGTACTATTTTTTGCCAGGCATTCATTGTGGAACAAAAGTGATTTTCTCGGCGAGTTAAGGATTTTGAGTAATTTGCCGAAAGCTTTCAGAACGGCTTGCATTGAAATGTACTATTTTTTGCCAGATACTCATTGTGGGAAAAAAGTGATTTTCTACGGCGAGTTAAGCATTTTGAGTAGTTTGCGGATTGGTTTCAGAACGGCTTGCATCACAATTAACTATTTTTTGCCATGCATTCATTGTGGAACACAAGTGATTTTCTCGGCGAATTAAGCATTTTGAGTAATTTGCCGATGGTTTTCAGAACTGCTTGCATTGAAATTTACTATTTTTTGCCAGGCATTCATTGTGGAACAAAAGTGATTTTCTCGGCGAGTTAAGCATTTTGAGTAATTTGCCGATTTGTTTCAGAACGGCTTGCATTGAAATATACTATTTTTTGCCAGACATTCATTGTGAAACACAAGTGATTTTCTCGGCGAATTAAGCATTTTGAGTAATTTGCCGATTGTTTTCAGAACGGCTTGCATCAAAATTAACTATTTTTTGCCGTACTTTCATTGTGGAACAAAAGTGATTTTCTCGGCGAGTTAAGGATTTTGAGTAATTTGCCGATTGGTCTCAGAACGTCTTGCATTGAAATGTACTATTTTTTGCTAGACATTCATTGTGGGAAAAAAGTGATTTTCTCGGCGCGTTGAGCATTTTGAGTAATTTACCGATTGCTTTCAGAACTGCTTTCATTGAAATTTACTATTTTTTGCCAGGCATTCATTGTGGAACAAAAGTGATTTTCTCGGCGAGTTAAGCATTTTGAGTAATTTGCCGATTGGTTTCAGAACGGCTTGCATTGAAATTTACTATTTTTTGCCAGACATTCATTGTGGAACAAAAGTGATTTTCTCGGTAAGTTAAGGATTTTGAGTAATTTGCGGATTGGTTTCAGAACGGCTTGCATCACAATTAACTATTTTTTGCCAGACATTCATTGTGGGAAAAAAGTGATTTTCTCGGCGAGTTAAGCATTTTGAGTAATTTGCCGATGAGTTTCAGAACGGCTTGCATCAAAATTAACAATTTTTTGCCAGACAGTCATTGTGGGAAAAAGTGATTTTCTCGGCCAGTTAAGCACTTTGAGTAATTTGCCGATGGTTTTCAGAACTGCTTGCATTGAAATTTACTATTTTTTGCCAGGCATTCATTGTGGAACAAAAGTGATTTTCTCGGCGAATTAAGCATTTTGAGCAATTTGCCGATTGGTTTCAGAACGGCTTGCATCAAAATTAACTATTTTTTGCCAGACAGTCATTGTGGAACAAAAGTGATTTTCTCGGCGAGCTAAGCGCTTTGAGTAATTTGCCGATGGTTTTCAGACCGGCTTGCATTGAAATTTACTATTTTTTGCCTGACAGTCATTGTGGAACAAAAGTGATTTTCTCGGCGAGTTAAGGATTTTGAGTAAATTGCGGATTGGTTTCAGAACGGCTTGCATCACAATGAACTATTTTTTGCCAGACATTCATTGTGGGGAAAAAAGTGATTTTCTGGGCGAGTTAAGCATTTTGAGTAATTTGCCGATGAGTTTCAGAACGGCTTGCATCAAAATTACAATTTTTTGCCAGACATTCATTGTGGGAAAAAAGTGATTTTCTCGGCCAGTTAAGCACTTTGAGTAATTTGCCGATGGGTTTCAGAACTGCTTGCATTGAAATTTACTATTTTTTGGCCAGGCATTCATTGTGGAACAAAAGTGATTTTCTCGGCGAGTTAAGGATTTTGAGTAATTTGCCGATTGCTTTCAGAACGGCTTGCATTGAAATTAACTATTTTTTGCCAGACAGTCATTGTGGGAAAAAAGTGATTTTCTCGGCGAGTTAAGCACTTTGAGTAATTTGCCGATGGTTTTCAGAACTGCTTGCATTGAAATTTACTATTTTTTGCCAGGCATTCATTGTGGAACAAAAGTGATTTTCTCGGCGAGTTAAGCATTTTGAGTAATTTGCCGATTGGTTTCAGAACGGCTTGCATTGAAATATACTATTTTTTGCCAGACATTCATTGTGGAACACAAGTGATTTTCTCGGCGAATTAAGCATTTTGAGTAATTTGCCGATTGTTTTCAGAACGGCTTGCATCAAAATTAACTATTTTTTGCCGGACTTTCATTCTGGGAAAAAAGTGATTTTCTCGGCGAGTTAAGCCTTTTGAATAATTTGCCGATGGGTTTCAGAACGGCTTGCATTGAAATTTACTATTTTTTGCCAGGCATTCATTGTGGAACAAAAGTGATTTTCTCGGCGAGTTAAGGATTTTGAGTAATTTGCCGATTGGTTTCAGAACGGCTTGCATTGAAATGTACTATTTTTTGCTAGACATTCATTGTGGGAAAAAAGAGATTTTCTCGGCGCGTTAAGCATTTTGAGTAATTTGCCGATTGCTTTCAGAACTGCTTTCATTGAAATTTACTATTTTTTGCCAGGCATTCATTGTGGAACAAAAGTGATTTTCTCCGCGAGTTAAGCATTTTGAGTAATTTGCCGATTGGTTTCAGAACGGCTTGCATTGAAATTTACTATTTTTTGCCAGACATTCATTGTGGAAGAAAAGTGATTTTCTCGTCGAGTTAAGGATTTTGAGTAATTTGCCGATTGGTTTCAGAACGGCTTGCATTGAAATGTACTATTTTTTGCTAGACATTCATTGTGGGAAAAAAGAGATTTTCTCGGCGCGTTAAGCATTTTGAGTAATTTGCCGATTGCTTTCAGAACTGCTTTCATTGAAATTTACTATTTTTTGCCAGGCATTCATTGTGGAACAAAAGTGATTTTCTCGGCGAGTTAAGCATTTTGAGTAATTTGCCGATTGGTTTCAGAACGGCTTGCATTGAAATATACTATTTTTTGCCAGACATTCATTGTGGAACACAAGTGATTTTCTCGGCGAATTAAGCATTTTGAGTAATTTGCCGATTGTTTTCAGAACGGCTTGCATCAAAATTAACTATTTTTTGCCGGACTTTCATTCTGGGAAAAAAGTGATTTTCTCGGCGAGTTAAGCCTTTTGAATAATTTGCCGATGGGTTTCAGAACGGCTTGCATTGAAATTTACTATTTTTTGCCAGGCATTCATTGTGGAACAAAAGTGATTTTCTCGGCGAGTTAAGGATTTTGAGTAATTTGCCGATTGGTTTCAGAACGGCTTGCATTGAAATGTACTATTTTTTGCTAGACATTCATTGTGGGAAAAAAGAGATTTTCTCGGCGCGTTAAGCATTTTGAGTAATTTGCCGATTGCTTTCAGAACTGCTTTCATTGAAATTTACTATTTTTTGCCAGGCATTCATTGTGGAACAAAAGTGATTTTCTCGGCGAGTTAAGCATTTTGAGTAATTTGCCGATTGGTTTCAGAACGGCTTGCATTGAAATTTACTATTTTTTGCCAGACATTCATTGTGGAACAAAAGTGATTTTCTCGGCGAGTTAAGGATTTTGAGTAATTTGCGGATTGGTTTCAGAACGGCTTGCATCACAATTAACTATTTTTTGCCAGACATTCATTGTGGGAAAAAAGTGATTTTCTCGGCGAGTTAAGCATTTTGAGTAATTTGCCGATGAGTTTCAGAACGGCTTGCATCAAAATTAACAATTTTTTGCCAGACAGTCATTGTGGGAAAAAGTGATTTTCTCGGCCAGTTAAGCACTTTGAGTAATTTGCCGATGGTTTTCAGAACTGCTTGCATTGAAATTTACTATTTTTTGCCAGGCATTCATTGTGGAACAAAAGTGATTTTCTCGGCGAATTAAGCATTTTGAGCAATTTGCCGATTGGTTTCAGAACGGCTTGCATCAAAATTAAGTATTTTTTGCCAGACAGTCATTGTGGAACAAAAGTGATTTTCTCGGCGAGCTAAGCGCTTTGAGTAATTTGCCGATGGTTTTCAGACCGGCTTGCATTGAAATTTACTATTTTTTGCCAGGCATTCATTGTGGAACAAAAGTGATTTTCTCGGCGAGTTAAGGATTTTGAGTAATTTGCCGATTGGTTTCAGAACGGCTTGCATTGAAATGTACTATTTTTTGCTAGACATTCATTGTGGGAAAAAAGAGATTTTCTCGGCGCGTTAAGCATTTTGAGTAATTTGCCGATTGCTTTCAGAACTGCTTTCATTGAAATTTACTATTTTTTGCCAGGCATTCATTGTGGAACAAAAGTGATTTTCTCCGCGAGTTAAGCATTTTGAGTAATTTGCCGATTGGTTTCAGAACGGCTTGCATTGAAATTTACTATTTTTTGCCAGACATTCATTGTGGAAGAAAAGTGATTTTCTCGTCGAGTTAAGGATTTTGAGTAATTTGCCGATTGGTTTCAGAACGGCTTGCATTGAAATGTACTATTTTTTGCTGGACATTCATTGTGGGAAAAAAGAGATTTTCTCGGCGCGTTAAGCATTTTGAGTAATTTGCCGATTGCTTTCAGAACTGCTTTCATTGAAATTTACTATTTTTTGCCAGGCATTCATTGTGGAACAAAAGTGATTTTCTCGGCGAGTTAAGCATTTTGAGTAATTTGCCGATTGGTTTCAGAACGGCTTGCATTGAAATATACTATTTTTTGCCAGACATTCATTGTGGAACACAAGTGATTTTCTCGGCGAATTAAGCATTTTGAGTAATTTGCCGATTGTTTTCAGAACGGCTTGCATCAAAATTAACTATTTTTTGCCGGACTTTCATTCTGGGAAAAAAGTGATTTTCTCGGCGAGTTAAGCCTTTTGAATAATTTGCCGATGGGTTTCAGAACGGCTTGCATTGAAATTTACTATTTTTTGCCAGGCATTCATTGTGGAACAAAAGTGATTTTCTCGGCGAGTTAAGGATTTTGAGTAATTTGCCGATTGGTTTCAGAACGGCTTGCATTGAAATGTACTATTTTTTGCTAGACATTCATTGTGGGAAAAAAGAGATTTTCTCGGCGCGTTAAGCATTTTGAGTAATTTGCCGATTGCTTTCAGAACTGCTTTCATTGAAATTTACTATTTTTTGCCAGGCATTCATTGTGGAACAAAAGTGATTTTCTCGGCGAGTTAAGCATTTTGAGTAATTTGCCGATTGGTTTCAGAACGGCTTGCATTGAAATTTACTATTTTTTGCCAGACATTCATTGTGGAACAAAAGTGATTTTCTCGGCGAGTTAAGGATTTTGAGTAATTTGCGGATTGGTTTCAGAACGGCTTGCATCACAATTAACTATTTTTTGCCAGACATTCATTGTGGGAAAAAAGTGATTTTCTCGGCGAGTTAAGCATTTTGAGTAATTTGCCGATGAGTTTCAGAACGGCTTGCATCAAAATTAACAATTTTTTGCCAGACAGTCATTGTGGGAAAAAGTGATTTTCTCGGCCAGTTAAGCACTTTGAGTAATTTGCCGATGGTTTTCAGAACTGCTTGCATTGAAATTTACTATTTTTTGCCAGGCATTCATTGTGGAACAAAAGTGATTTTCTCGGCGAATTAAGCATTTTGAGCAATTTGCCGATTGGTTTCAGAACGGCTTGCATCAAAATTAACTATTTTTTGCCAGACAGTCATTGTGGAACAAAAGTGATTTTCTCGGCGAGCTAAGCGCTTTGAGTAATTTGCCGATGGTTTTCAGACCGGCTTGCATTGAAATTTATTATTTTTTGCCTGACAGTCATTGTGGAACAAAAGTGATTTTCTCGGCGAGTTAAGGATTTTGAGTAAATTGCGGATTAGTTTCAGAACGGCTTGCATCACAATGAACTATTTTTTGCCAGACATTCATTGTGGGAAAAAAGTGATTTTCTGGGCGAGTTAAGCATTTTGAGTAATTTGCCGATGAGTTTCAGAACGGCTTGCATCAAAATTACAATTTTTTGCCAGACATTCATTGTGGGAAAAAAGTGATTTTCTCGGCCAGTTAAGCACTTTGAGTAATTTGCCGATGGGTTTCAGAACTGCTTGCATTGAAATTTACTATTTTTTGGCCAGGCATTCATTGTGGAACAAAAGTGATTTTCTCGGCGAGTTAAGGATTTTGAGTAATTTGCCGATTGCTTTCAGAACGGCTTGCATTGAAATTTACTATTTTTTGCCAGGCATTCATTGTGGAACAAAAGTGATTTTCTCGGCGAGTTAAGCATTTTGAGTAATTTGCCGATTGGTTTCAGAACGGCTTGCATTGAAATATACTATTTTTTGCCAGACATTCATTGTGGAACACAAGTGATTTTCTCGGCGAATTAAGCATTTTGAGTAATTTGCCGATTGTTTTCAGAACGGCTTGCATCAAAATTAACTATTTTTTGCCGGACTTTCATTCTGGGAAAAAAGTGATTTTCTCGGCGAGTTAAGCCTTTTGAATAATTTGCCGATGGGTTTCAGAACGGCTTGCATTGAAATTTACTATTTTTTGCCAGGCATTCATTGTGGAACAAAAGTGATTTTCTCGGCGAGTTGAGGATTTTGAGTAATTTGCCGATTGGTTTCAGAACGGCTTGCATTGAAATGTACTATTTTTTGCTAGACATTCATTGTGGGAAAAAAGAGATTTTCTCGGCGCGTTAAGCATTTTGAGTAATTTGCCGATTGCTTTCAGAACTGCTTTCATTGAAATTTACTATTTTTTGCCAGGCATTCATTGTGGAACAAAAGTGATTTTCTCCGCGAGTTAAGCATTTTGAGTAATTTGCCGATTGGTTTCAGAACGGCTTGCATTGAAATTTACTATTTTTTGCCAGACATTCATTGTGGAAGAAAAGTGATTTTCTCGTCGAGTTAAGGATTTTGAGTAATTTGCCGATTGGTTTCAGAACGGCTTGCATTGAAATGTACTATTTTTTGCTAGACATTCATTGTGGGAAAAAAGAGATTTTCTCGGCGCGTTAAGCATTTTGAGTAATTTGCCGATTGCTTTCAGAACTGCTTTCATTGAAATTTACTATTTTTTGCCAGGCATTCATTGTGGAACAAAAGTGATTTTCTCGGCGAGTTTAGCATTTTGAGTAATTTGCCGATTGGTTTCAGAACGGCTTGCATTGAAATATACTATTTTTTGCCAGACATTCATTGTGGAACACAAGTGATTTTCTCGGCGAATTAAGCATTTTGAGTAATTTGCCGATTGTTTTCAGAACGGCTTGCATCAAAATTAACTATTTTTTGCCGGACTTTCATTCTGGGAAAAAAGTGATTTTCTCGGCGAGTTAAGCCTTTTGAATAATTTGCCGATGGGTTTCAGAACGGCTTGCATTGAAATTTACTATTTTTTGCCAGGCATTCATTGTGGAACAAAAGTGATTTTCTCGGCGAGTTAAGGATTTTGAGTAATTTGCCGATTGGTTTCAGAACGGCTTGCATTGAAATGTACTATTTTTTGCTAGACATTCATTGTGGGAAAAAAGAGATTTTCTCGGCGCGTTAAGCATTTTGAGTAATTTGCCGATTGCTTTCAGAACTGCTTTCATTGAAATTTACTATTTTTTGCCAGGCATTCATTGTGGAACAAAAGTGATTTTCTCCGCGAGTTAAGCATTTTGAGTAATTTGCCGATTGGTTTCAGAACGGCTTGCATTGAAATTTACTATTTTTTGCCAGACATTCATTGTGGAAGAAAAGTGATTTTCTCGTCGAGTTAAGGATTTTGAGTAATTTGCCGATTGGTTTCAGAACGGCTTGCATTGAAATGTACTATTTTTTGCTAGACATTCATTGTGGGAAAAAAGAGATTTTCTCGGCGCGTTAAGCATTTTGAGTAATTTGCCGATTGCTTTCAGAACTGCTTTCATTGAAATTTACTATTTTTTGCCAGGCATTCATTGTGGAACAAAAGTGATTTTCTCGGCGAGTTAAGCATTTTGAGTAATTTGCCGATTGGTTTCAGAACGGCTTGCATTGAAATATACTATTTTTTGCCAGACATTCATTGTGGAACACAAGTGATTTTCTCGGCGAATTAAGCATTTTGAGTAATTTGCCGATTGTTTTCAGAACGGCTTGCATCAAAATTACCTATTTTTTGCCGGCCTTTCATTATGGGAAAAAAGTGATTTTCTCGGCGAGTTAAGCCTTTTGAATAATTTGCCGATGGGTTTCAGAACGGCTTGCATTGAAATTTACTATTTTTTGCCAGGCATTCATTGTGGAACAAAAGTGATTTTCTCGGCGAGTTAAGGATTTTGAGTAATTTGCCGATTGGTTTCAGAACGGCTTGCATTGAAATGTACTATTCTTTGCTAGACATTCATTGTGGGAAAAAAGTGATTTTCTCGGCGAGTTAAGGATTTTGAGTAATTTGCCGAAAGCTTTCAGAACGGCTTGCATTGAAATGTACTATTTTTTGCCAGATACTCATTGTGGGAAAAAAGTGATTTTCTACGGCGAGTTAAGCATTTTGAGTAGTTTGCGGATTGGTTTCAGAACGGCTTGCATCACAATTAACTATTTTTTGCCATGCATTCATTGTGGAACACAAGTGATTTTCTCGGCGAATTAAGCATTTTGAGTAATTTGCCGATGGTTTTCAGAACTGCTTGCATTGAAATTTACTATTTTTTGCCAGGCATTCATTGTGGAACAAAAGTGATTTTCTCGGCGAGTTAAGCATTTTGAGTAATTTGCCGATTTGTTTCAGAACGGCTTGCATTGAAATATACTATTTTTTGCCAGACATTCATTGTGAAACACAAGTGATTTTCTCGGCGAATTAAGCATTTTGAGTAATTTGCCGATTGTTTTCAGAACGGCTTGCATCAAAATTAACTATTTTTTGCCGTACTTTCATTGTGGAACAAAAGTGATTTCCTCGGCGAGTTAAGGATTTTGAGTAATTTGCCGATTGGTCTCAGAACGTCTTGCATTGAAATGTACTATTTTTTGCTAGACATTCATTGTGGGAAAAAAGTGATTTTCTCGGCGCGTTAAGCATTTTGAGTAATTTACCGATTGCTTTCAGAACTGCTTTCATTGAAATTTACTATTTTTTGCCAGGCATTCATTGTGGAACAAAAGTGATTTTCTCGGCGAGTTAAGCATTTTGAGTAATTTGCCGATTGGTTTCAGAACGGCTTGCATTGAAATTTACTATTTTTTGCCAGACATTCATTGTGGAACAAAAGTGATTTTCTCGGTAAGTTAAGGATTTTGAGTAATTTGCGGATTGGTTTCAGAACGGCTTGCATCACAATTAACTATTTTTTGCCAGACATTCATTGTGGGAAAAAAGTGATTTTCTCGGCGAGTTAAGCATTTTGAGTAATTTGCCGATGAGTTTCAGAACGGCTTGCATCAAAATTAACCATTTTTTGCCAGACAGTCATTGTGGGAAAAAGTGATTTTCTCGGCCAGTTAAGCACTTTGAGTAATTTGCCGATGGTTTTCAGAACTGCTTGCATTGAAATTTACTATTTTTTGCCAGGCATTCATTGTGGAACAAAAGTGATTTTCTCGGCGAGCTAAGCGCTTTGAGTAATTTGCCGATGGTTTTCAGACCGGCTTGCATTGAAATTTACTATTTTTTGCCTGACAGTCATTGTGGAACAAAAGTGATTTTCTCGGCGAGTTAAGGATTTTGAGTAAATTGCGGATTGGTTTCAGAACGGCTTGCATCACAATGAACTATTTTTTGCCAGACATTCATTGTGGGAAAAAAGTGATTTTCTGGGCGAGTTAAGCATTTTGAGTAATTTGCCGATGAGTTTCAGAACGGCTTGCATCAAAATTACAATTTTTTGCCAGACATTCATTGTGGGAAAAAAGTGATTTTCTCGGCCAGTTAAGCACTTTGAGTAATTTGCCGATGGGTTTCAGAACTGCTTGCATTGAAATTTACTATTTTTTAGCCAGGCATTCATTGTGGAACAAAAGTGATTTTCTCGGCGAGTTAAGGATTTTGAGTAATTTGCCGATTGCTTTCAGAACGGCTTGCATTGAAATTAACTATTTTTTGCCAGACAGTCATTGTGGGAAAAAAGTGATTTTCTCGGCGAGTTAAGCACTTTGAGTAATTTGCCGATGGTTTTCAGAACTGCTTGCATTGAAATTTACTATTTTTTGCCAGGCATTCATTGTGGAACAAAAGTGATTTTCTCGGCGAGTTAAGCATTTTGAGTAATTTGCCGATTGGTTTCAGAACGGCTTGCATTGAAATATACTATTTTTTGCCAGACATTCATTGTGGAACACAAGTGCTTTTCTCGGCGAATTAAGCATTTTGAGTAATTTGCCGATTGCTTTCAGAACGGCTTGCATCAAAATTAACTATTTTTTGCCGGACTTTCATTATGGGAAAAAAGTGATTTTCTCGGCGAGTTAAGCCTTTTGAATAATTTGCCGATGGGTTTCAGAACGGCTTGCATTGAAATTTACTATTTTTTGCCAGGCATTCATTGTGGAACAAAAGTGATTTTCTCGGCGAGTTAAGGATTTTGAGTAATTTGCCGATTGGTTTCAGAACGGCTTGCATTGAAATGTACTATTTTTTGCTAGACATTCATTGTGGGAAAAAAGAGATTTTCTCGGCGCGTTAAGCATTTTGAGTAATTTGCCGATTGCTTTCAGAACTGCTTTCATTGAAATTTACTATTTTTTGCCAGGCATTCATTGTGGAACAAAAGTGATTTTCTCCGCGAGTTAAGCATTTTGAGTAATTTGCCGATTGGTTTCAGAACGGCTTGCATTGAAATTTACTATTTTTTGCCAGACATTCATTGTGGAAGAAAAGTGATTTTCTCGTCGAGTTAAGGATTTTGAGTAATTTGCCGATTGGTTTCAGAACGGCTTGCATTGAAATGTACTATTTTTTGCTAGACATTCATTGTGGGAAAAAAGAGATTTTCTCGGCGCGTTAAGCATTTTGAGTAATTTGCCGATTGCTTTCAGAACTGCTTTCATTGAAATTTACTATTTTTTGCCAGGCATTCATTGTGGAACAAAAGTGATTTTCTCGGCGAGTTAAGCATTTTGAGTAATTTGCCGATTGGTTTCAGAACGGCTTGCATTGAAATTTACTATTTTTTGCCAGACATTCATTGTGGAACAAAAGTGATTTTCTCGGCGAGTTAAGGATTTTGAGTAATTTGCGGATTGGTTTCAGAACGGCTTGCATCACAATTAACTATTTTTTGCCAGACATTCATTGTGGGAAAAAAGTGATTTTCTCGGCGAGTTAAGCATTTTGAGTAATTTGCCGATGAGTTTCAGAACGGCTTGCATCAAAATTAACAATTTTTTGCCAGACAGTCATTGTGGGAAAAAGTGATTTTCTCGGCCAGTTAAGCACTTTGAGTAATTTGCCGATGGTTTTCAGAACTGCTTGCATTGAAATTTACTATTTTTTGCCAGGCATTCATTGTGGAACAAAAGTGATTTTCTCGGCGAATTAAGCATTTTGAGCAATTTGCCGATTGGTTTCAGAACGGCTTGCATCAAAATTAACTATTTTTTGCCAGACAGTCATTGTGGAACAAAAGTGATTTTCTCGGCGAGCTAAGCGCTTTGAGTAATTTGCCGATGGTTTTCAGAACTGCTTGCATTGAAATTTACTATTTTTTGCCAGACAGTCATTGTGGAACAAAAGTGATTTTCTCGGCGAGTTAAGGATTTTGAGTAAATTGCGGATTGGTTTCAGAACGGCTTGCATCACAATGAACTATTTTTTGCCAGACATTCATTGTGGGAAAAAAGTGATTTTCTGGGCGAGTTAAGCATTTTGAGTAATTTGCCGATGAGTTTCAGAACGGCTTGCATCAAAATTACAATTTTTTGCCAGACAGTCATTGTGGGAAAAAAGTGATTTTCTCGGCCAGTTAAGCACTTTGAGTAATTTGCCGATGGGTTTCAGAACTGCTTGCATTGAAATTTTCTATTTTTTGGCCAGGCATTCATTGTGGAACAAAAGTGATTTTCTCGGCGAGTTAAGGATTTTGAGTAATTTGCCGATTGCTTTCAGAACGGCTTGCATTGAAATTAACTATTTTTTGCCAGACAGTCATTGTGGGAAAAAAGTGATTTTCTCGGCGAGTTAAGCACTTTGAGTAATTTGCCGATGGTTTTCAGAACTGCTTGCATTGAAATTTACTATTTTTTGCCAGGCATTCATTGTGGATCAAAAGAGATTTTCTCGGCGAGTTAAGCATTTTGAGTAATTTGCCGATTGGTTTCAGAACGGCTTGCATTGAAATATACTATTTTTTGCCAGACATTCATTGTGGAACACAAGTGATTTTCTCGGCGAATTAAGCATTTTGAGTAATTTGCCGATTGTTTTCAGAACGGCTTGCATCAAAATTAACTATTTTTTGCCGGACTTTCATTATGGGAAAAAAGTGATTTTCTCGGCGAGTTAAGCCTTTTGAATAATTTGCCGATGGGTTTCAGAACGGCTTGCATTGAAATTTACTATATTTTGCCAGGCATTCATTGTGGAACAAAAGTGATTTTCTCGGCGAGTTAAGGATTTTGAGTAATTTGCCGATTGGTTTCAGAACGGCTTGCATTGAAATGTACTATTTTTTGCTAGACATTCATTGTGGGAAAAAAGTGATTTTCTCGGCGAGTTAAGGATTTTGAGTAATTTGCCGAAAGCTTTCAGAACGGCTTGCATTGAAATGTACTATTTTTTGCCAGATACTCATTGTGGGAAAAAAGTGATTTTCTACGGCGAGTTAAGCATTTTGAGTAGTTTGCGGATTGGTTTCAGAACGGCTTGCATCACAATTAACTATTTTTTGCCATGCATTCATTGTGGAACACAAGTGATTTTCTCGGCGAATTAAGCATTTTGAGTAATTTGCCGATGGTTTTCAGAACTGCTTGCATTGAAATTTACTATTTTTTGCCAGGCATTCATTGTGGAACAAAAGTGATTTTCTCGGCGAGTTAAGCATTTTGAGTAATTTGCCGATTTGTTTCAGAACGGCTTGCATTGAAATATACTATTTTTTGCCAGACATTCATTGTGAAACACAAGTGATTTTCTCGGCGAATTAAGCATTTTGAGTAATTTGCCGATTGTTTTCAGAACGGCTTGCATCAAAATTAACTATTTTTTGCCGTACTTTCATTGTGGAA
Source organism: Scyliorhinus torazame (assembly GCF_047496885.1). Classification (NCBI taxonomy): domain Eukaryota; kingdom Metazoa; phylum Chordata; class Chondrichthyes; order Carcharhiniformes; family Scyliorhinidae; genus Scyliorhinus; species Scyliorhinus torazame. The sequence continues at coordinate 65,531 of NW_027308096.1, forward strand.
CAAAAGTGATTTTCTCGGCGAGTTAAGGATTTTGAGTAATTTGCCGATTGGTCTCAGAACGTCTTGCATTGAAATGTACTATTTTTTGCTAGACATTCATTGTGGGAAAAAAGTGATTTTCTCGGCGCGTTAAGCATTTTGAGTAATTTACCGATTGCTTTCAGAACTGCTTTCATTGAAATTTACTATTTTTTGCCAGGCATTCATTGTGGAACAAAAGTGATTTTCTCGGCGAGTTAAGCATTTTGAGTAATTTGCCGATTGGTTTCAGAACGGCTTGCATTGAAATTTACTATTTTTTGCCAGACATTCATTGTGGAACAAAAGTGATTTTCTCGGTAAGTTAAGGATTTTGAGTAATTTGCGGATTGGTTTCAGAACGGCTTGCATCACAATTAACTATTTTTTGCCAGACATTCATTGTGGGAAAAAATGATTTTCTCGGCGAGTTAAGCATTTTGAGTAATTTGCCGATGAGTTTCAGAACGGCTTGCATCAAAATTAACAATTTTTTGCCAGACAGTCATTGTGGGAAAAAGTGATTTTCTCGGCCAGTTAAGCACTTTGAGTAATTTGCCGATGGTTTTCAGAACTGCTTGCATTGAAATTTACTATTTTTTGCCAGGCATTCATTGTGGAACAAAAGTGATTTTCTCGGCGAATTAAGCATTTTGAGCAATTTGCCGATTGGTTTCAGAACGGCTTGCATCAAAATTAACTATTTTTTGCCAGACAGTCATTGTGGAACAAAAGTGATTTTCTCGGCGAGCTAAGCGCTTTGAGTAATTTGCCGATGGTTTTCAGACCGGCTTGCATTGAAATTTACTATTTTTTGCCTGACAGTCATTGTGGAACAAAAGTGATTTTCTCGGCGAGTTAAGGATTTTGAGTAAATTGCGGATTGGTTTCAGAACGGCTTGCATCACAATGAACTATTTTTTGCCAGACATTCATTGTGGGAAAAAAGTGATTTTCTGGGCGAGTTAAGCATTTTGAGTAATTTGCCGATGAGTTTCAGAACGGCTTGCATCAAAATTACAATTTTTTGCCAGACATTCATTGTGGGAAAAAAGTGATTTTCTCGGCCAGTTAAGCACTTTGAGTAATTTGCCGATGGGTTTCAGAACTGCTTGCATTGAAATTTACTATTTTTTGGCCAGGCATTCATTGTGGAACAAAAGTGATTTTCTCGGCGAGTTAAGGATTTTGAGTAATTTGCCGATTGCTTTCAGAACGGCTTGCATTGAAATTAACTATTTTTTGCCAGACAGTCATTGTGGGAAAAAAGTGATTTTCTCGGCGAGTTAAGCACTTTGAGTAATTTGCCGATGGTTTTCAGAACTGCTTGCATTGAAATTTACTATTTTTTGCCAGGCATTCATTGTGGAACAAAAGTGATTTTCTCGGCGAGTTAAGCATTTTGAGTAATTTGCCGATTGGTTTCAGAACGGCTTGCATTGAAATATACTATTTTTTGCCAGACATTCATTGTGGAACACAAGTGATTTTCTCGGCGAATTAAGCATTTTGAGTAATTTGCCGATTGTTTTCAGAACGGCTTGCATCAAAATTAACTATTTTTTGCCGGACTTTCATTATGGGAAAAAAGTGATTTTCTCGGCGAGTTAAGCCTTTTGAATAATTTGCCGATGGGTTTCAGAACGGCTTGCATTGAAATTTACTATTTTTTGCCAGGCATTCATTGTGGAACAAAAGTGATTTTCTCGGCGAGTTAAGGATTTTGAGTAATTTGCCGATTGGTTTCAGAACGGCTTGCATTGAAATGTACTATTTTTTGCTAGACATTCATTGTGGGAAAAAAGAGATTTTCTCGGCGCGTTAAGCATTTTGAGTAATTTGCCGATTGCTTTCAGAACTGCTTTCATTGAAATTTACTATTTTTTGCCAGGCATTCATTGTGGAACAAAAGTGATTTTCTCCGCGAGTTAAGCATTTTGAGTAATTTGCCGATTGGTTTCAGAACGGCTTGCATTGAAATTTACTATTTTTTGCCAGACATTCATTGTGGAAGAAAAGTGATTTTCTCGTCGAGTTAAGGATTTTGAGTAATTTGCCGATTGGTTTCAGAACGGCTTGCATTGAAATGTACTATTTTTTGCTAGACATTCATTGTGGGAAAAAAGAGATTTTCTCGGCGCGTTAAGCATTTTGAGTAATTTGCCGATTGCTTTCAGAACTGCTTTCATTGAAATTTACTATTTTTTGCCAGGCATTCATTGTGGAACAAAAGTGATTTTCTCGGCGAGTTAAGCATTTTGAGTAATTTGCCGATTGGTTTCAGAACGGCTTGCATTGAAATTTACTATTTTTTGCCAGACATTCATTGTGGAACAAAAGTGATTTTCTCGGCGAGTTAAGGATTTTGAGTAAATTGCGGATTGGTTTCAGAACGGCTTGCATCACAATGAACTATTTTTTGCCAAACATTCATTGTGGGAAAAAAGTGATTTTCTGGGCGAGTTAAGCATTTTGAGTAATTTGCCGATGAGTTTCAGAACGGCTTGCATCAAAATTACAATTTTTTGCCAGACAGTCATTGTGGGAAAAAAGTGATTTTCTCGGCCAGTTAAGCACTTTGAGTAATTTGCCGATGGGTTTCAGAACTGCTTGCATTGAAATTTTCTATTTTTTGGCCAGGCATTCATTGTGGAACAAAAGTGATTTTTTCGGCGAGTTAAGGATTTTGAGTAATTTGCCGATTGCTTTCAGAACGGCTTGCATTGAAATTAACTATTTTTTGCCAGACAGTCATTGTGGGAAAAAAGTGATTTTCTCGGCGAGTTAAGCACTTTGAGTAATTTGCCGATGGTTTTCAGAACTGCTTGCATTGAAATTTACTATTTTTTGCCAGGCATTCATTGTGGATCAAAAGTGATTTTCTCGGCGAGTTAAGCATTTTGAGTAATTTGCCGATTGGTTTCAGAACGGCTTGCATTGAAATATACTATTTTTTGCCAGACATTCATTGTGGAACACAAGTGATTTTCTCGGCGAATTAAGCATTTTGAGTAATTTGCCGATTGTTTTCAGAACGGCTTGCATCAAAATTAACTATTTTTTGCCGGACTTTCATTATGGGAAAAAAGTGATTTTCTCGGCGAGTTAAGCCTTTTGAATAATTTGCCGATGGGTTTCAGAACGGCTTGCATTGAAATTTACTATTTTTTTGCCAGGCATTCATTGTGGAACAAAAGTGATTTTCTCGGCGAGTTAAGGATTTTGAGTAATTTGCCGATTGGTTTCAGAACGGCTTGCATTGAAATGTACTATTTTTTGCTAGACATTCATTGTGGGAAAAAAGTGATTTTCTCGGCGAGTTAAGGATTTTGAGTAATTTGCCGAAAGCTTTCAGAACGGCTTGCATTGAAATGTACTATTTTTTGCCAGATACTCATTGTGGGAAAAAAGTGATTTTCTACGGCGAGTTAAGCATTTTGAGTAGTTTGCGGATTGGTTTCAGAACGGCTTGCATCACAATTAACTATTTTTTGCCATGCATTCATTGTGGAACACAAGTGATTTTCTCGGCGAATTAAGCATTTTGAGTAATTTGCCGATGGTTTTCAGAACTGCTTGCATTGAAATTTACTATTTTTTGCCAGGCATTCATTGTGGAACAAAAGTGATTTTCTCGGCGAGTTAAGCATTTTGAGTAATTTGCCGATTTGTTTCAGAACGGCTTGCATTGAAATATACTATTTTTTGCCAGACATTCATTGTGAAACACAAGTGATTTTCTCGGCGAATTAAGCATTTTGAGTAATTTGCCGATTGTTTTCAGAACGGCTTGCATCAAAATTAACTATTTTTTGCCGTACTTTCATTGTGGAACAAAAGTGATTTTCTCGGCGAGTTAAGGATTTTGAGTAATTTGCCGATTGGTCTCAGAACGTCTTGCATTGAAATGTACTATTTTTTGCTAGACATTCATTGTGGGAAAAAAGTGATTTTCTCGGCGCGTTAAGCATTTTGAGTAATTTACCGATTGCTTTCAGAACTGCTTTCATTGAAATTTACTATTTTTTGCCAGGCATTCATTGTGGAACAAAAGTGATTTTCTCGGCGAGTTAAGCATTTTGAGTAATTTGCCGATTGGTTTCAGAACGGCTTGCATTGAAATTTACTATTTTTTGCCAGACATTCATTGTGGAACAAAAGTGATTTTCTCGGTAAGTTAAGGATTTTGAGTAATTTGCGGATTGGTTTCAGAACGGCTTGCATCACAATTAACTATTTTTTGCCAGACATTCATTGTGGGAAAAAAGTGATTTTCTCGGCGAGTTAAGCATTTTGAGTAATTTGCCGATGAGTTTCAGAACGGCTTGCATCAAAATTAACAATTTTTTGCCAGACAGTCATTGTGGGAAAAAGTGATTTTCTCGGCCAGTTAAGCACTTTGAGTAATTTGCCGATGGTTTTCAGAACTGCTTGCATTGAAATTTACTATTTTTTGCCAGGCATTCATTGTGGAACAAAAGTGATTTTCTCGTCGAATTAAGCATTTTGAGCAATTTGCCGATTGGTTTCAGAACGGCTTGCATCAAAATTAACTATTTTTTGCCAGACAGTCATTGTGGAACAAAAGTGATTTTCTCGGCGAGCTAAGCGCTTTGAGTAATTTGCCGATGGTTTTCAGACCGGCTTGCATTGAAATTTACTATTTTTTGCCTGACAGTCATTGTGGAACAAAAGTGATTTTCTCGGCGAGTTAAGGATTTTGAGTAAATTGCGGATTGCTTTCAGAACGGCTTGCATTGAAATGTACTATTTTTTGCCAGATACTCATTGTGGGAAAAAAGTGATTTTCTACGGCGAGTTCAGCATTTTGAGTAGTTTGCGGATTGGTTTCAGAACGGCTTGCATCACAATTAACTATTTTTTGCCAGACATTCATTGTGGAACAAAAGTGATTTTCTCGGCGAGTTAAGCATTTTGAGTAATTTGCCGATTGTTTTCAGAACGGCTTGCATTGCAATTTACTATTTTTTGCCAGAAATTCATTGTGGAGCAAAAGTGATTTTCTCGGCGAGTTAAGGATTTTGAGTAAATTGGCGAATGGTTTCAGAACGGCTTGCATTGAAATGTACTATTTTTTGCTCGACATTCATTGTGGGAAAAAAGAGATTTTCTCCGCGCGTTAAGCATTTTGAGTAATTTGCCGATTGCTTTCAGAACTGCTTTCATTGAAATTTACTATTTTTTGCCAGGCATTCATTGTGGAACAAAAGTGATTTTCTCGGCGAGTGAAGCATTTTGAGTAATTTGCCGATGAGTTTCAGAACGGCTTGCATCAAAATTAACAATTCTTTCCCAGACAGTCATTGTGGGAAAAAAGTGATTTTCTCGGCCAGTTAAGCACTTTGAGTAATTTGCTGATGGTTTTCAGAACTGCTTGCATTGAAATTTACTATTTTTTGCCAGGCATTCATTGTGGAACAAAAGTGATTTTCTCGGCGAGTTAAGGATTTTGAGTAATTTGCCGATTGCTTTCAGAACGGCTTGCATTGAAATGTACTATTTTTTGCCAGATACTCATTGTGGGAAAAAAGTGATTTTCTACGGCGAGTTAAGCATTTTGAGTAGTTTGCGGATTGGTTTCAGAACGGCTTGCATCACAATTAACTATTTTTTGCCATGCATTCATTGTGGAACACAAGTGATTTTCTCGGCGAATTAAGCATTTTCAGCAATTTGCCGATTGGTTTCAGAACGGCTTGCATCAAAATTAACTATTTTTTGCCAGACAGTCATTGTGGGAAAAAAGTGATTTTCTGAGCGAGTTAAGCGCTTTGACTAATTTGCCGATGGTTTTCAGAACTGCTTGCATTGAAATTTACTATTTTTTGCCAGGCATTCATTGTGGAACAAAAGTGATTTTCTCGGCGAGTTAAGGATTTTGAGTAATTTGCCGATTGCTTTCAGAACGGCTTGCATTGAAATGTTCTATTTTTTGCCAGATACTCATTGTGGGAAAAAAGTGATTTTCTCGGCGAGTTAAGCACTTTGAGTAATTTGCCGATGGTTTTCAGAACTGCTTGCATTGAAATTTACTATTTTTTGCCAGGCATTCATTGTGGATCAAAAGTGATTTTCTCGGCGAGTTAAGCATTTTGAGTAATTTGCCGATTGGTTTCAGAACGGCTTGCATTGAAATATACTATTTTTTGCCAGACATTCATTGTGGAACACAAGTGATTTTCTCGGCGAATTAAGCATTTTGAGTAATTTGCCGATTGTTTTCAGAACGGCTTGCATCAAAATTAACTATTTTTTGCCGGACTTTCATTATGGGAAAAAAGTGATTTTCTCGGCGAATTAAGCCTTTTGAATAATTTGCCGATGGGTTTCAGAACGGCTTGCATTGAAATTTACTATTTTTTGCCAGGCATTCATTGTGGAACAAAAGTGATTTTCTCGGCGAGTTAAGGATTTTGAGTAATTTGCCGATTGGTTTCAGAACGGCTTGCATTGAAATGTACTATTTTTTGCTAGACATTCATTGTGGGAAAAAAGTGATTTTCTCGGCGAGTTAAGGATTTTGAGTAATTTGCCGAAAGCTTTCAGAACGGCTTGCATTGAAATGTACTATTTTTTGCCAGATACTCATTGTGGGAAAAAAGTGATTTTCTACGGCGAGTTAAGCATTTTGAGTAGTTTGCGGATTGGTTTCAGAACGGCTTGCATCACAATTAACTATTTTTTGCCATGCATTCATTGTGGAACACAAGTGATTTTCTCGGCGAATTAAGCATTTTGAGTAATTTGCCGATGGTTTTCAGAACTGCTTGCATTGAAATTTACTATTTTTTGCCAGGCATTCATTGTGGAACAAAAGTGATTTTCTCGGCGAGTTAAGCATTTTGAGTAATTTGCCGATTTGTTTCAGAACGGCTTGCATTGAAATATACTATTTTTTGCCAGACATTCATTGTGAAACACAAGTGATTTTCTCGGCGAATTAAGCATTTTGAGTAATTTGCCAATTGTTTTCAGAACGGCTTGCATCAAAATTAACTATTTTTTGCCGTACTTTCATTGTGGAACAAAAGTGATTTTCTCGGCGAGTTAAGGATTTTGAGTAATTTGCCGATTGGTCTCAGAACGTCTTGCATTGAAATGTACTATTTTTTGCTAGACATTCATTGTGGGAAAAAAGTGATTTTCTCGGCGCGTTAAGCATTTTGAGTAATTTACCGATTGCTTTCAGAACTGCTTTCATTGAAATTTACTATTTTTTGCCAGGCATTCATTGTGGAACAAAAGTGATTTTCTCGGCGAGTTAAGCATTTTGAGTAATTTGCCGATTGGTTTCAGAACGGCTTGCATTGAAATTTACTATTTTTTGCCAGACATTCATTGTGGAACAAAAGTGATTTTCTCGGTAAGTTAAGGATTTTGAGTAATTTGCGGATTGGTTTCAGAACGGCTTGCATCACAATTAACTATTTTTTGCCAGACATTCATTGTGGGAAAAAAGTGATTTTCTCGGCGAGTTAAGCATTTTGAGTAATTTGCCGATGAGTTTCAGAACGGCTTGCATCAAAATTAACAATTTTTTGCCAGACAGTCATTGTGGGAAAAAGTGATTTTCTCGGCCAGTTAAGCACTTTGAGTAATTTGCCGATGGTTTTCAGAACTGCTTGCATTGAAATTTACTATTTTTTGCCAGGCATTCATTGTGGAACAAAAGTGATTTTCTCGGCGAATTAAGCATTTTGAGCAATTTGCCGATTGGTTTCAGAACGGCTTGCATCAAAATTAACTATTTTTTGCCAGACAGTCATTGTGGAACAAAAGTGATTTTCTCGGCGAGCTAAGCGCTTTGAGTAATTTGCCGATGGTTTTCAGACCGGCTTGCATTGAAATTTACTATTTTTTGCCTGACAGTCATTGTGGAACAAAAGTGATTTTCTCGGCGAGTTAAGGATTTTGAGTAAATTGCGGATTGCTTTCAGAACGGCTTGCATTGAAATGTACTATTTTTTGCCAGATACTCATTGTGGGAAAAAAGTGATTTTCTACGGCGAGTTAAGCATTTTGAGTAGTTTGCGGATTGGTTTCAGAACGGCTTGCATCACAATTAACTATTTTTTGCCAGACATTCATTGTGGAACAAAAGTGATTTTCTCGGCGAGTTAAGCATTTTGAGTAATTTGCCGATTGTTTTCAGAACGGCTTGCATTGCAATTTACTATTTTTTGCCAGAAATTCATTGTGGAACAAAAGTGATTTTCTCGGCGAGTTAAGGATTTTGAGTAAATTGGCGAATGGTTTCAGAACGGCTTGCATTGAAATGTACTATTTTTTGCTCGACATTCATTGTGGGAAAAAAGAGATTTTCTCCGCGCGTTAAGCATTTTGAGTAATTTGCCGATTGCTTTCAGAACTGCTTTCATTGAAATTTACTATTTTTTGCCAGGCATTCATTGTGGAACAAAAGTGATTTTCTCGGCGAGTGAAGCATTTTGAGTAATTTGCCGATGAGTTTCAGAACGGCTTGCATCAAAATTAACAATTCTTTCCCAGACAGTCATTGTGGGAAAAAAGTGATTTTCTCGGCCAGTTAAGCACTTTGAGTAATTTGCCGATGGTTTTCAGAACTGCTTGCATTGAAATTTACTATTTTTTGCCAGGCATTCATTGTGGAACAAAAGTGATTTTCTCGGCGAGTTAAGGATTTTGAGTAATTTGCCGATTGCTTTCAGAACGGCTTGCATTGAAATGTACTATTTTTTGCCAGATACTCATTGTGGGAAAAAAGTGATTTTCTACGGCGAGTTAAGCATTTTGAGTAGTTTGCGGATTGGTTTCAGAACGGCTTGCATCACAATTAACTATTTTTTGCCATGCATTCATTGTGGAACACAAGTGATTTTCTCGGCGAATTAAGCATTTTCAGCAATTTGCCGATTGGTTTCAGAACGGCTTGCATCAAAATTAACTATTTTTTGCCAGACAGTCATTGTGGGAAAAAAGTGATTTTCTGAGCGAGTTAAGCGCTTTGACTAATTTGCCGATGGTTTTCAGAACTGCTTGCATTGAAATTTACTATTTTTTGCCAGGCATTCATTGTGGAACAAAAGTGATTTTCTCGGCGAGTTAAGGATTTTGAGTAATTTGCCGATTGCTTTCAGAACGGCTTGCATTGAAATGTACTATTTTTTGCCAGATACTCATTGTGGGAAAAAAGTGATTTCCTACGGCGAGTTAAGCATTTTGAGTAGTTTGCGGATTGGTTTCAGAACGGCTTGCATCACAATTAACTATTTTTTGCCAGACATTCATTGTGGAACAAAAGTTATTTTCTCGGAAAGTTAAGCATTTTGAGTAAATTGCCGATTGGTTTCTGAACGGCTTGCATCACAATTTACTATTTTTTGCCAGACATTCATTGTGGAACAAAAGTGATTTTCTCGGCGAGTTAAGCATTTTGAGTAATTTGCCGATTGGTTTCAGAACGGCTTGCATTGAAATTTACTATTTTTTGCCAGAAATTCATTGTGGAACAAAAGTGATTTTCTCGGCGAGTTAAGGATTTTGAGTAAATTGGCGAATGGTTTCAGAACGGCTTGCATTGAAATGTACTATTTTTTCCTCGACATTCATTGTGGGATTATAGAGATTTTCTCCGCGCGTTAAGCATTTTGAGTAATTTGCCGATTGCTTTCAGAACTGCTTTCATTGAAATTTACTATTTTTTGCCAGGCATTCATTGTGGAACAAAAGTGATTTTCTAGGCGAGTTAAGCATTTTGAGTAATTTGCCGATTGGGTTCACAACGGCTTGCATTGAAATTTACTATTTTTTGCCAGACATTCATTGTGGAACAAAAGTGATTTTCTCGGCGAGTTAAGGATTTTGAGTAGTTTGCGGATTGGTTTCAGAACGGCTTGCATTACAATTAACTATTTTTTGCCAGGCATCCATTGTGGGAAAAAAGTGATTTTCTCGGCGAGTGAAGCATTTTGAGTAATTTGCCGATGAGTTTCAGAACGGCTTGCATCAAAATTAACAATTTTTTCCCAGACAGTCATTGTGGGAAAAAAGTGATTTTCTCGGCCAGTTAAGCACTTTGAGTAATTTGCCGATGGTTTTCAGAACTGCTTGCATTGAAATTTACTATTTTTTGCCAGGCATTCATTGTGGAACAAAAGTGATTTTCCCTGCGAGTTAAGGATTTTGAGTAATTTGCCGATTGCTTTCAGAACGGCTTGCATTGAAATGTACTATTTTTTGCCAGATACTCATTGTGGGAAAAAAGTGATTTTCTACGGCGAGTTAAGCATTTTGAGTAGTTTGCGGATTGGTTTCAGAACGGCTTGCATCACAATTAACTATTTTTTGCCATGCATTCATTGTGGAACACAAGTGATTTTCTCGGCGAATTAAGCATTTTCAGCAATTTGCCGATTGGTTTCAGAACGGCTTGCATTGAAATTTACTATTTTTTGCCAGACATTCATTGTGGAACAAGAGTGATTTTCTACGGCGAGTTAAGCATTTTGAGTAGTTTGCGGATTGGTTTCAGAACGGCTTGCATCACAATTAACTATTTTTTGCCAGACATTCATTGTGGAACAAAAGTGATTTTCTCGGAAAGTTAAGCATTTTGAGTAAATTGCCGATTGGTTTCTGAACGGCTTGCATCACAATTTACTATTTTTTGCCAGACATTCATTGTGGAACAAAAGTGATTTTCTCCGCGCGTTAAGCATTTTGAGTAATTTGCCGATTGCTTTCAGAACGGCTTGCATTGAAATTTACTATTTTTTGCCAGAAATTCATTGTGGAACAAAAGTGATTTTCTCGGCGAGTGAAGCATTTTGAGTAATTTGCCGATTGGGTTCACAACGGCTTGCATTGAAATTTACTATTTTTTGCCAGACATTCATTGTGGAACAAAAGTGATTTTCTCGGCGAGTTAAGGATTTTGAGTAGTTTGCGGATTGGTTTCAGAACGGCTTGCATTACAATTAACTATTTTTTGCCAGGCATCCATTGTGGGAAAAAAGTGATTTTCTCGGCGAGTGAAGCATTTTGAGTAATTTGCCGATGAGTTTCAGAACGGCTTGCATCAAAATTAACAATTTTTTCCCAGACAGTCATTGTGGGAAAAAAGTGATTTTCTCGGCCAGTTAAGCACTTTGAGTAATTTGCCGATGGTTTTCAGAACTGCTTGCATTGAAATTTACTATTTTTTGCCAGGCATTCATTGTGGAACAAAAGTGATTTTCCCTGCGAGTTAAGGATTTTGAGTAATTTGCCGATTGCTTTCAGAACGGCTTGCATTGAAATGTACTATTTTTTGCCAGATACTCATTGTGGGAAAAAAGTGATTTTCTACGGCGAGTTAAGCATTTTGAGTAGTTTGCGGATTGGTTTCAGAACGGCTTGCATCACAATTAACTATTTTTTGCCATGCATTCATTGTGGAACACAAGTGATTTTCTCGGCGAATTAAGCATTTTCAGCAATTTGCCGATTGGTTTCAGAACGGCTTGCATTGAAATTTACTATTTTTTGCCAGACATTCATTGTGGAACAAGAGTGATTTTCTACGGCGAGTTAAGCATTTTGAGTAGTTTGCGGATTGGTTTCAGAACGGCTTGCATCACAATTAACTATTTTTTGCCAGACATTCATTGTGGAACAAAAGTGATTTTCTCGGAAAGTTAAGCATTTTGAGTAAATTGCCGATTGGTTTCTGAACGGCTTGCATCACAATTTACTATTTTTTGCCAGACATTCATTGTGGAACAAAAGTGATTTTCTCCGCGCGTTAAGCATTTTGAGTAATTTGCCGATTGCTTTCAGAACGGCTTGCATTGAAATTTACTATTTTTTGCCAGAAATTCATTGTGGAACAAAAGTGATTTTCTCGGCGAGTGAAGCATTTTGAGTAATTTGCCGATGAGTTTCAGAACGGCTTGCATCAAAATTAACAATTCTTTCCCAGACAGTCATTGTGGGAAAAAAGTGATTTTCTCGGCCAGTTAAGCACTTTGAGTAATTTGCCGATGGTTTTCAGAACTGCTTGCATTGAAATTTACTATTTTTTGCCAGGCATTCATTGTGGAACAAAAGTGATTTTCTCGGCGAGTTAAGGATTTTGAGTAATTTGCCGATTGCTTTCAGAACGGCTTGCATTGAAATGTACTATTTTTTGCCAGATACTCATTGTGGGAAAAAAGTGATTTTCTACGGCGAGTTAAGCATTTTGAGTAGTTTGCGGATTGGTTTCAGAACGGCTTGCATCACAATTAACTATTTTTTGCCATGCATTCATTGTGGAACACAAGTGATTTTCTCGGCGAATTAAGCATTTTCAGCAATTTGCCGATTGGTTTCAGAACGGCTTGCATCAAAATTAACTATTTTTTGCCAGACAGTCATTGTGGGAAAAAAGTGATTTTCTGAGCGAGTTAAGCGCTTTGACTAATTTGCCGATGGTTTTCAGAACTGCTTGCATTGAAATTTACTATTTTTTAGCCAGGCATTCATTGTGGAACAAAAGTGATTTTCTCGGCGAGTTAAAGGATTTTGAGTAATTTGCCGATTGCTTTCAGAACGGCTTGCATTGAAATGTACTATTTTTTGCCAGATACTCATTGTGGGAAAAAAGTGATTTTCTACGGCGAGTTAAGCATTTTGAGTAGTTTGCGGATAGGTTTCAGAACGGCTTGCATCACAATTAACTATTTTTTGCCATGCATTCATTGTGGAACACAAGTGATTTTCTCGGCGAATTAAGCATTTTCAGCAATTTGCCGATTGGTTTCAGAACGGCTTGCATTGAAATTTACTATTTTTTGCCAGACATTCATTGTGGAACAAGAGTGATTTTCTACGGCGAGTTAAGCATTTTGAGTAGTTTGCGGATTGGTTTCAGAACGGCTTGCATCACAATTAACTATTTTTTGCCAGACATTCATTGTGGAACAAAAGTGATTTTCTCGGAAAGTTAAGCATTTTGAGTAAATTGCCGATTGGTTTCTGAACGGCTTGCATCACAATTTACTATTTTTTGCCGGACATTCATTGTGGAACAAAAGTGATTTTCTCGGCGAGTTAAGCATTTTGAGTAATTTGCCGATTGTTTTCAGAACGGCTTGCATTGAAATTTACTATTTTTTGCCAGAAATTCATTGTGGAACAAAAGTGATTTTCTCGGCGAGTTAAGGATTTTGAGTAAATTGGCGAATGGTTTCAGAACGGCTTGCATTGAAATGTACTATTTTTTGCTAGACATTCATTGTGGGAAAAAAGAGATTTTCTCGGCGAGTTAAGCATTTTGAGTAATTTGCCGATTGGTTTCAGAACGGCTTGCATTGAAATTTACTATTTTTTGCCAGACATTCATTGTGGGAAAAAAGTGATTTTCTCGGCGAGTTAAGAATTTTGAGTAATTTGCCGATGAGTTTCAGAACGGCTTGCATCAAAATTAACAATTTGTTGCCAGTCATTGTGGGAAAAAAGTGATTTTCTCGGCCAGTTAAGCACTTTGAGTAATTTGCCGATGGTTTTCAGAACAGCTTTCATTGAAATTTACTATTTTTTGCCAGGCATTCATTGTGGAACAAAAGTGATTTTCTCGGCGAGTTAAGGATTTTGAGTAATTTGCCGATTGCTTTCAGAACGGCTTGCATTGAAATGTACTATTTTTTGCCAGATACTCATTGTGGGAAAAAAGTGATTTTCTACGGCGAGTTAAGCATTTTGAGTAGTTTGCGGATTGGTTTCAGAACGGCTTGCATCACAATTAACTATTTTTTGCCATGCATTCATTGTGGAACACAAGTGATTTTCTCGGCGAATTAAGCATTTTCAGCAATTTGCCGATTGGTTTCAGAACGGCTTGCATTGAAATTTACTATTTTTTGCCAGACATTCATTGTGGAACAAGAGTGATTTTCTACGGCGAGTTAAGCATTTTGAGTAGTTTGCGGATTGGTTTCAGAACGGCTTGCATCACAATTAACTATTTTTTGCCAGACATTCATTGTGGAACAAAAGTGATTTTCTCGGAAAGTTAAGCATTTTGAGTAAATTGCCGATTGGTTTCTGAACGGCTTGCATCACAATTTACTATTTTTTGCCAGACATTCATTGTGGAACAAAAGTGATTTTCTCGGCGAGTTAAGCATTTTGAGTAATTTGCCGATTGTTTTCAGAACGGCTTGCATTGAAATTTACTATTTTTTGCCAGAAATTCATTGTGGAACAAAAGTGATTTTCTCGGCGAGTTAAGGATTTTGAGTAAATTGGCGAATGGTTTCAGAACGGCTTGCATTGAAATGTACTATTTTTTGCTCGACATTCATTGTGGGAAAAAAGAGATTTTCTCCGCGCGTTAAGCATTTTGAGTAATTTGCCGATTGCTTTCAGAACTGCTTTCATTGAAATTTACTATTTTTTGCCAGGCATTCATTGTGGAACAAAAGTGATTTTCTCGGCGAGTGAAGCATTTTGAGTAATTTGCCGATGAGTTTCAGAACGGCTTGCATCAAAATTAACAATTTTTTCCCAGACAGTCATTGTGGGAAAAAAGTGATTTTCTCGGCCAGTTAAGCACTTTGAGTAATTTGCCGATGGTTTTCAGAACTGCTTGCATTGAAATTTACTATTTTTTGCCAGGCATTCATTGTGGAACAAAAGTGATTTTCTCGGCGAGTTAAGGATTTTGAGTAATTTGCCGATTGCTTTCAGAACGGCTTGCATTGAAATGTACTATTTTTTGCCAGATACTCATTGTGGGAAAAAAGTGATTTTCTACGGCGAGTTAAGCATTTTGAGTAGTTTGCGGATTGGTTTCAGAACGGCTTGCATCACAATTAACTATTTTTTGCCATGCATTCATTGTGGAACACAAGTGATTTTCTCGGCGAATTAAGCATTTTCAGCAATTTGCCGATTGGTTTCAGAACGGCTTGCATCAAAATTAACTATTTTTTGCCAGACAGTCATTGTGGGAAAAAAGTGATTTTCTGAGCGAGTTAAGCGCTTTGACTAATTTGCCGATGGTTTTCAGAACTGCTTGCATTGAAATTTACTATTTTTTGCCAGGCATTCATTGTGGAACAAAAGTCATTTTCTCGGCGAGTTAAAGGATTTTGAGTAATTTGCCGATTGCTTTCAGAACGGCTTGCATTGAAATGTACTATTTTTTGCCAGATACTCATTGTGGGAAAAAAGTGATTTTCTACGGCGAGTTAAGCATTTTGAGTAGTTTGCGGATTGGTTTCAGAACGGCTTGCATCACAATTAACTATTTTTTGCCAGACATTCATTGTGGAACAAAAGTTATTTTCTCGGAAAGTTAAGCATTTTGAGTAAATTGCCGATTGGTTTCTGAACGGCTTGCATCACAATTTACTATTTTTTGCCAGACATTCATTGTGGAACAAAAGTGATTTTCTCGGCGAGTTAAGCATTTTGAGTAATTTGCCGATTGGTTTCAGAACGGCTTGCATTGAAATTTACTATTTTTTGCCAGAAATTCATTGTGGAACAAAAGTGATTTTCTCGGCGAGTTAAGGATTTTGAGTAAATTGGCGAATGGTTTCAGAACGGCTTGCATTGAAATGTACTATTTTTTGCTCGACATTCATTGTGGGAAAAAAGAGATTTTCTCCGCGCGTTAAGCATTTTGAGTAATTTGCCGATTGCTTTCAGAACTGCTTTCATTGAAATTTACTATTTTTTGCCAGGCATTCATTGTGGAACAAAAGTGATTTTCTCGGCGAGTTAAGCATTTTGAGTAATTTGCCGATTGGTTTCAGAACTGCTTGCATTGAAATTTACTATTTTTTGCCAGACATTCATTGTGGAACAAAAGTGATTTTCTCGGCGAGTTAAGTATTTTGAGTAGTTTGCGGATTGGTTTCAGAACGGCTTGCATTACAATTAACTATTTTTTGCCAGACATCCATTGTGGGAAAAAAGTGATTTTCTCGGCGAGTGAAGCATTTTGAGTAATTTGCCGATGAGTTTCAGAACGGCTTGCATCAAAATTAACAATTTCTTCCCACACAGTCATTGTGGGAAAAAAGTGATTTTCTCGGCCAGTTAAGCACTTTGAGTAATTTGCCGATGGTTTTCAGAACTGCTTGCATTGAAATTTACTATTTTTTGCCAGGCATTCATTGTGGAACAAAAGTGATTTTCCCTGCGAGTTAAGGATTTTGAGTAATTTGCCGATTGCTTTCAGAACGGCTTGCATTGAAATGTACTATTTTTTGCCAGATACTCATTGTGGGAAAAAAGTGATTTTCTACGGCGAGTTAAGCATTTTGAGTAGTTTGCGGATTGGTTTCAGAACGGCTTGCATCACAATTAACTATTTTTTGCCATGCATTCATTGTGGAACACAAGTGATTTTCTCGGCGAATTAAGCATTTTCAGCAATTTGCCGATTGGTTTCAGAACGGCTTGCATCAAAATTAACTATTTTTTGCCAGACAGTCATTGTGGGAAAAAAGTGATTTTCTGAGCGAGTTAAGCGCTTTGACTAATTTGCCGATGGTTTTCAGAACTGCTTGCATTGAAATTTACTATTTTTTGCCAGGCATTCATTGTGGAACAAAAGTGATTTTCTCGGCGCGTTAAGCATTTTGAGTAATTTGCCGATTGGTTTCAGAACGGCTTGCATTGAAATTTACTACTTTTTGCCAGACATTCATTGTGGAACAAAAGTGATTTTCTCGGCGAGTTAAGGATTTTGAGTAATTTGCCGATTGGTTTCAGAACAGCTTGCATTGAAATGTACTATTTTTTGCCAGACATTCATTGTGGGAAAAAAAGTGATTTTCTACGGCGAGTTAAGCATTTTGAGTAGTTTTCGGATTGGTTTCAGAACGGCTTGCATCACAATTAACTATTTTTTGCCAGGCATTCATTGTGGGAAAAAAGTGATTTTCTCGGCGAGTTAAGCCTTTCGAATAATTTGCCGATGGGTTTCAGAACGGCTTGCATTGAAATTTACTATTTTTTGCCAGACATTCATTGTGGGGTAAAAAGTGATTTTCTCGTCGAGTTCAGCAGTTTGAGTAATTTGCCGATGGTTTTCAGAACTGCTTGCATTGAAATTTGCTATTTTTTGCCAGGCATTCATTGTGGAACAAAAGTGATTTTCTCGGCGAGTTAAGCGTTTTGAGTAATTTTCCGATTGGTTTCAGAACTGCTTGCATTGAAATATACTATTTTTTGCCAGACATTCATTGTGGAACACAAGTGATTTTCTCGGCGAATTAAGCATTTTGAGTAATTTGTCGATTATTTTCAGAACGGCTTGCATCAAAATTAACTATTTTTTGCCGGACTTTCATTGTGGAACAAAAGTGATTTTCTCGGCGAGTTAAGGATTTTGAGTAATTTGCCGATTGGTCTCAGAACGGCTTGCATTGAAGTGTACTATTTTTTGCTAGACATTCATTGTGGGAAAAAAGAGATTTTCTCGGCGCGTTAAGCATTTTGAGTAATTTGCCGATTGCTTTCAGAACTGCTTTCATTGAAATTTACTATTTTTTGCCAGGCATTCATTGTGGAACAAACGTGATTTTCTCGGCGAGTTAAGCATTTTGAGTAATTTGCCGAGTGGTTTCAGAACGGCTTGCATTGAAATTTACTATTTTTTGCCAGACATTCATTGTGGAACAAAAGTGATTTTCTCGGCGAGTTAAGGATTTTGAGTAATTTGCGGATTGGTTTCAGAACGGCTTGCATCAGAATTAACTATTTTTTGCCAGACATTCATTGTGGGAAAAAAGTGATTTTCTCGGAGAGTTAAGCATTTTGAGTAATTTGCCGATGAGTTTCAGAACGGCTTGCATCAAAATTAACAATTTTTTGCCAGACAGTCATTGTGGGAATATGTGATTTTCTCGGCCAGTTAAGCACTTTGAGTAATTTGCCGATGGTTTTCAGAACTGCTTGCATTGAAATTTACTATTTTTGCCAGGCATTCATTGTGGAACAAAAGTGATTTTCTCGGCGAGTTAAGGATTTTGAGTAATTTGCCGATTGGTTTCAGAACGGCTTGCATTGAAATGTACTATTTTTTGCAAGACATTCATTGTGGGAAAAAAGTGATTTTCTCGGCGAGTTAAGGATTTTGAGTAATTTGCCGAAAGCTTTCAGAACGGCTTGCATTGAAATGTACTATTTTTTGCCAGATACTCATTGTGGGAAAAAAGTGATTTTCTACGGCGAGTTAAGCATTTTGAGTAGTTTGCGGATTGGTTTCAGAACGGCTTGCATCACAATTAACTATTTTTTGCCATGCATTCATTGTGGAACACAAGTGATTTTCTCGGCGAAGTAAGCATTTTGAGTAATTTGCCGATGGTTTTCAGAACGGCTTGCATCAAAATTAACTATTTTTTGCCGGACTTTCATTGCGGAACAAAAGTGATTTTCTCCGCGAGTTAAGGATTTTGAGTAATTTGCCGATTGGTTTCAGAACGGCTTGCATTGAAATGTACTATTTTTTGCCGGACTTTCATTGTGGAACAAAAGTGATTTTCTCGGCGAGTTAAGGATTTTGAGTAATTTGCCGATTGCTTTCAGAACGATTTGCATTGAAATGAACTATTTTTTGCCAACCATTCATTGTGGGAAAAAGGTGATCTTCTCGGCGAGTTAAGCATTTTGAGTAATTTGCCGATTGGTTTCAGAACGGCTTGCATCACAATTAACTATTTTTTGCCAGACATTCATTGTGGGGAAAAAGTGATTTTCTCGGCGAGTTAAGCAATTTGAGTAATTTGCCGATGAGTTTCAGAACGGCTTGCATCAAAATTAACAATTTTTTGCCAGACAGTCATTGTGGGAAAAAAGTGATTTTCTCGGCCAGTTAAGCACTTTGAGTAATTTGCCGATGGTTTTCAGAACTGCTTTCATTGAAATTTACTATTTTTTTCCAGGCATTCATTGTGGAACAAAAGTGATTTTCTCGGCGAGTTAAGGATTTTGAGTAATTTGCCGATTGCTTTCAGAACGGCTTGCATTGAAATGTTCTATTTTTTGCCAGATACTCACTGTGGGAAAAAAGTGATTTTCTACGGCGGGTTAAGCATTTTGAGTAGTTTGCGGATTGGTTTCAGAACGGCTTGCATTACAATTAACTATTTGTTGCCAGACAGTCATTGTGGGAAAAAAGTGATTTTCTCGGCGAGTTAAGCGCTTTGAGTAATTTGCCGAAGGTTTTCAGAACTGATTGCATTGAAATTTACTATTTTTTGCCAGGCATTCATTGTGGAACAAAAGTGATTTTCTCGGCGAGTTAAGCATTTTGAGTAATTTGCCGATTGGTTTCAGAACGGCTTGCATTGAAATTTACTAGTTTTTGCCAGACATTCATTGTGGAACAAAAGTGATTTTCTCGGCGAGTTTCGGATTTTGAGTAATTTGCGGATTGGTTTCAGAACGGCTTGCATCACAATTAACTATTTTTTGCCAGACATTCATTGTGGGAAAAAAGTGATTTTCTCGGCGAGTTAAGCATTTTGAGTAATTTGCCGATGAGTTTCAGAACGGCTTGCATCAAAATTAACAATTTTTTGCCAGACAGTCATTGTGGGAAAAAGTGATTTTCTCGGCCAGTTAAGCACTTTGAGTGATTTGCCGATGGTTTTCAGAACTGCTTGCATTGAAATTTACTATTTTTTGCCAGGCATTCATTGTGGAACAAAAGTGATTTTCTCGGCGAGTTAAGCATTTTGAGTAATTTGCCGATTGGTTTCAGAACGGCTTGCATTGAAATATAATATTTTTTGCCAGGCATTCATTGTGGAACAAAAGTGATTTTCTCGGCGAGTTAAGCATTTTGAGTAAATTGCCGATTGGTTTCAGAACGGCTTGCATCACAATAAACTATATTTTGCCAGACAGTCATTGTGGGAAAAAAGTGATTTTCTCGGTGAGTTAAGCACTTTGAGTAATTTGCCGATGGGTTTCAGAACGGCTTGCATGGAAATTTACTATTTTTTGCCAGACATTCATTGTGGAACAAAAGTGATTTTCTCGGCGAGTTAAGCATTTTGAGTAATTTGCCGATTGGTTTCAGAACGGCTTGCATCAAAATTAACTATTTTTTGCCAGACAGTCATTGTGGGAAAAAAGTGATTTTCTCGGCGAGTTAAGCACTTTGAGTAATTTGCCGATGGTTTTCAGAACTGCTTGCATTGAAATTTACTATTTTTTGCCAGGCATTCATTGTGGAACAAAAGTGATTTTCTCGGCGAGTTAAGCATTTTGAGTAATTTGCCGATTGGTTTCAGAACGGCTTGCATAGAAATATACTATTTTTTGCCAGACATTCATTGTGGAACAAAAGTGATTTTGTCGGCGAGTTAAGGATTTTGAGTAATTTGCGGATTGGTTTCAGGACGGCTTGCATCACAATTAACTATTTTTTGCCAGACAGTCATTGTGGGAAAAAAGTGATTTTCTCGGCGAGTTAAGCACTTTGAGTAATTTGCCGATTGTTTTCAGAACTGCTTGCATTGAAATTTACTATTTTTTGCCAGGCATTCATTGTGGAACAAAAGTGATTTTCTCGGCGAGTTAAGGATTTTGAGTAGTTTGCCGATTGGTTTCAGAACGGCTTGCATTGAAATGTACTATTTTTTGCCAGACTCTCATTGTGGGAAAAATGTGATTTTCTACGGCGAGTTAAGCATTTTGAGTAGTTTGCGGATTGGTTTCAGAACGGCTTGCATCACAATTAACTATTTTTTGCCATGCATTCATTGTGGAACATAAGTGATTTTCTCGGCGAATTAAGCATTTTGAGCAATTTGCCGATTGGTTTCTGAACGGCTTGCATCCCAATTAACTATTTTTTGCCAGACATTCATTGTGGAACAAAAGTGATTTTCTCGGCGAGTTAAGCATTTTGAGTAATTTGCCGATTGGTTTCAGAACGGCTTGCATTGAAATTTACTATTTTTTGCCAGACATTCATTGTGGAACAAAAGTGATTTTCTCGGCGAGGTAAGGATTTTGAGTAAATTGCCGATTGGTTTCAGAACGGCTTGCATCTCAATTAACTATTTTTTGAAAGACAGTCATTGTGGGAAAAAAGTGATTTTCTCGGCGAGTTAAGCACTTTGAGTAATTTGCCGATGGGTTACAGAACTGCTTGCATTGAAATGTAATATTTTTTGCTGGACATTCATTGTGTGAAAAAAGAGATTTTCTCGGCGCGTTAAGCATTTTGAGTAATTTGCCGATTGCTTTCACAACTGCTTTCATTGAAATTTACTATTTTTTGCCAGACATTCATTGTGGCAAAAAAGTGATTTTCTCGGCGAGGTAAGCATTTTGAGTAATTTGCCGATTGGTTTCAGAACGATTTGCATTGAAATGAACTATTTTTTGCCAACCATTCATTGTGGGAAAAAGGTGATCTTCTCGGCGAGTTAAGCATTTTGAGTAATTTGCCGATTGGTTTCAGAACGGCTTGCATCACAATTAACTATTTTTTGCCAGACATTCATTGTGGGGAAAAAGTGATTTTCTCGGCGAGTTAAGCAATTTGAGTAATTTGCCGATGAGTTTCAGAACGGCTTGCATCAAAATTAACAATTTTTTGCCAGACAGTCATTGTGGGAAAAAAGTGATTTTCTCGGCCAGTTAAGCACTTTGAGTAATTTGCCGATGGTTTTCAGAACTGCTTTCATTGAAATTTACTATTTTTTGCCAGGCATTCATTGTGGAACAAAAGTGATTTTCTCGGCGAGTTAAGGATTTTGAGTAATTTGCCGATTGGTTTCAGAACGGCTTGCATTGAAATGTACTATTTTTTGCCAGACATTCATTGTGGGAAAAAAGTGATTTTCTACGGCGATGTAAACATTTTGAGTAGTTTTCGGATTGGTTTCAGCACGGCTTGCATCACAATTAACTATTTTTTGCCAGGCATTCATTGGGGAACACAAGTGATTTTCTCGGCGAGTTAAGGATTTTGAGTAATTTGCGGCTTGGTTTCAGAACGGCTTGCATCACATTTAACTATTTTTTGCCAGACATTCATTGTGGGAAAAAAGTGATTTTCTCGGCGAGTTAAGCATTTTGAGTAATTTGCCGATTGCTTTCAGAACGGCTTGCATTGAAATTTACTATTTTTTGCCAGACATTCATTGTGGAACAAAAGTGATTTTCTCCACGAGTTAAGGATTTTGAGTAATTTGCCGATTGGTTTCAGAACGGCTTGCATTGAAATTTACTATTTTTTGCCAGACAGTCATTGTGGAACAAAAGTGATTTTCTCGGCGAGTTAAGGATTTTGAGTAAATTGCGGATTGGTTTCAGAACGGCTTGCATCACAATGAACTATTTTTTGCCAACCATTCATTGTGGGAAAAAGGTGATCTTCTCGGCGAGTTAAGCATTTTGAGTAATTTGCCGATTGGTTTCAGAACGGCTTGCATCACAATTAACTATTTTTTGCCAGACATTCATTGTGGAACAAAAGTGATTTTCTCGGCGAGTTAAGCATTTTGAGTAATTTGCCGATTGGTTTCAGAACGGCCTGCATTGAAATTTACTACTTTTTGCCAGACATTCATTGTGGAACAAAAGTGATTTTCTCGGCGAGTTAAGGATTTTGAGTAATTTGCCGATTGGTTTCAGAACGGCTTGCATCACAATTAACTATTTTTTGCCAGACATTCATTGTGGGAAAAAAGTGATTTTCTCGGCGAGTTAAGCATTTTGAGTAATTTGCCGATTGCTTTCAGAACGGCTTGCATTGAAATTTACTATTTTTTGCCAGACATTCATTGTGGCAAAAAAGTGATTTTCTCGGCGAGGTAAGCATTTTGAGTAATTTGCCGATTGGTTTCAGAACGATTTGCATTGAAATGTACTATTTTTTGCCAGACATTCATTGTGGGAAAAAAGTGATTTTCTACGACGATGTAAACATTTTGAGTAGTTTTCGGATTGGTTTCAGAACGGCTTGCATCACAATTAACTATTTTTTGCCAGGCATTCATTGGGGAACACAAGTGATTTTCTCTAGCGAGTTAAGGATTTTGAGTAATTTGCGGCTTGGTTTCAGAACGGCTTGCATCACAATTAACTATTTTTTGCCAGACATTCATTGTGGGAAAAAAGTGATTTTCTCGGCGAGTTAAGCATTTTGAGTAATTTGCCGATTGCTTTCAGAACGGCTTGCATTGAAATTTACTATTTTTTGCCAGACATTCATTGTGGAACAAAAGTGATTTTCTTGGCGAGTTAAGGATTTTGAGTAATTTGCCGATTGGTTTCAGAACGGCTTGCATTGAAATTTACTATTTTTTGCCAGACAGTCATTGTGGGAAAAAAGTGATTTTCTCGGCCAGTTAAGCACTTTGAGTAATTTGCCGATGGTTTTCAGAACTGCTTTCATTGAAATTTACTATTTTTTGCCAGGCATTCATTGTGGAACAAAAGTGATTTTCTCGGCGAGTTAAGGATTTTGAGTAATTTGCCGATGAGTTTCAGAACGGCTTGCATTGAAATGTACTATTTTTTGCCAGACATTCATTGTGGGAAAAAAGTGATTTTCTACGGCGATGTAAACATTTTGAGTAGTTTTCGGATTGGTTTCAGCACGGCTTGCATCACAATTAACTATTTTTTGCCAGGCATTCATTGGGGAACACAAGTGATTTTCTCGGCGAGTTAAGGATTTTGAGTAATTTGCGGCTTGGTTTCAGAACGGCTTGCATCACATTTAACTATTTTTTGCCAGACATTCATTGTGGGAAAAAAGTGATTTTCTCGGCGAGTTAAGCATTTTGAGTAATTTGCCGATTGCTTTCAGAACGGCTTGCATTGAAATTTACTATTTTTTGCCAGACATTCATTGTGGAACAAAAGTGATTTTCTCCACGAGTTAAGGATTTTGAGTAATTTGCCGATTGGTTTCAGAACGGCTTGCATTGAAATTTACTATTTTTTGCCAGACAGTCATTGTGGAACAAAAGTGATTTTCTCGGCGAGTTAAGGATTTTGAGTAAATTGCGGATTGGTTTCAGAACGGCTTGCATCACAATGAACTATTTTTTGCCAACCATTCATTGTGGGAAAAAGGTGATCTTCTCGGCGAGTTAAGCATTTTGAGTAATTTGCCGATTGGTTTCAGAACGGCTTGCATCACAATTAACTATTTTTTGCCAGACATTCATTGTGGAACAAAAGTGATTTTCTCGGCGAGTTAAGCATTTTGAGTAATTTGCCGATTGGTTTCAGAACGGCCTGCATTGAAATTTACTACTTTTTGCCAGACATTCATTGTGGAACAAAAGTGATTTTCTCGGCGAGTTAAGGATTTTGAGTAATTTGCCGATTGGTTTCAGAACGGCTTGCATCACAATTAACTATTTTTTGCCAGACATTCATTGTGGGAAAAAAGTGATTTTCTCGGCGAGTTAAGCATTTTGAGTAATTTGCCGATTGCTTTCAGAACGGCTTGCATTGAAATTTACTATTTTTTGCCAGACATTCATTGTGGCAAAAAAGTGATTTTCTCGGCGAGGTAAGCATTTTGAGTAATTTGCCGATTGGTTTCAGAACGATTTGCATTGAAATGTACTATTTTTTGCCAGACATTCATTGTGGGAAAAAAGTGATTTTCTACGACGATGTAAACATTTTGAGTAGTTTTCGGATTGGTTTCAGAACGGCTTGCATCACAATTAACTATTTTTTGCCAGGCATTCATTGGGGAACACAAGTGATTTTCTCTAGCGAGTTAAGGATTTTGAGTAATTTGCGGCTTGGTTTCAGAACGGCTTGCATCACAATTAACTATTTTTTGCCAGACATTCATTGTGGGAAAAAAGTGATTTTCTCGGCGAGTTAAGCATTTTGAGTAATTTGCCGATTGCTTTCAGAACGGCTTGCATTGAAATTTACTATTTTTTGCCAGACATTCATTGTGGAACAAAAGTGATTTTCTTGGCGAGTTAAGGATTTTGAGTAATTTGCCGATTGGTTTCAGAACGGCTTGCATTGAAATTTACTATTTTTTGCCAGACATTCGTTGTGGAACAAAAGTGATTTTCTCGGCGAGTTAAGGATTTTGAGTAATTTGCGGATTGGTTTCAGAACGGCTTGCATCACAATTAACTATTTTTTGCCAGACATTCATTGTGGGAAAAAAGTGATTTTCTCGGAGAGTTAAGCATTTTGAGTAATTTGCCGATGAGTTTCAGAACGGCTTGCATCAAAATTAACAATTTTTTGCCAGACAGTCATTGTGGGAATAAGTGATTTTCTCGGCCAGTTAAGCACTTTGAGTAATTTGCCGATGGTTTTCAGAACTGCTTGCATTGAAATTTACTATTTTTGCCAGGCATTCATTGTGGAACAAAAGTGATTTTCTCCGCGACGTAAGGATTTTGAGTAATTTGCCGATTGGTTTCAGAACGGCTTGCATTGAAATGTACTATTTTTTGCCGGACTTTCATTGTGGAACAAAAGTGATTTTCTCGGCGAGTTAAGGATTTTGAGTAATTTGCCGATTGCTTTCAGAACGGCTTGCATTGAAATGTACTATTTTTTGCTAGACATTCATTGTGGGAAAAAAGTGGTTTTCTCGGCGCGTTAAGCATTTTGAGTAATTTGCCGATTGCTTTCAGAACTGCTTTCATTGAAATTTACTATTTTTTGCCAGGCGTTCATTGTGGAACAAAAGTGATTTTCTCGGCGAGTTAAGCATTTTGAGTAATTTGCCGATTGGTTTCAGAACGGCTTGCATTGAAATTTACTAGTTTTTGCCAGACATTCATTGTGGAACAAAAGTGATTTTCTCGGCGAGTTTCGGATTTTGAGTAATTTGCGGATTGGTTTCAGAACGGCTTGCATCACAATTAACTATTTTTTGCCAGACATTCATTGTGGGAAAAAAGTGATTTTCTCGGCGAGTTAAGCATTTTGAGTAATTTGCCGATGAGTTTCAGAACGGCTTGCATCAAAATTAACAATTTTTTGCCAGACAGTCATTGTGGGAAAAAGTCATTTTCTCGGCCAGTTAAGCACTTTGAGTGATTTGCCGATGGTTTTCAGAACTGCTTGCATTGAAATTTACTATTTTTTGCCAGGCATTCATTGTGGAACAAAAGTGATTTTCTCGGCGAGTTAAGCATTTTGAGTAATTTGCCGATTGGTTTCAGAACGGCTTGCATTGAAATATAATATTTTTTGCCAGGCATTCATTGTGGAACAAAAGTGATTTTCTCGGCGAGTTAAGCATTTTGAGTAAATTGCCGATTGGTTTCAGAACGGCTTGCATCACAATAAACTATATTTTGCCAGACAGTCATTGTGGGAAAAAAGTGATTTTCTCGGTGAGTTAAGCACTTTGAGTAATTTGCCGATGGGTTTCAGAACGGCTTGCATGGAAATTTACTATTTTTTGCCAGACATTCATTGTGGAACAAAAGTGATTTTCTCGGCGAGTTAAGCATTTTGAGTAATTTGCCGATTGGTTTCAGAACGGCTTGCATCAAAATTAACTATTTTTTGCCAGACAGTCATTGTGGGAAAAAAGTGATTTTCTCGGCGAGTTAAGCACTTTGAGTAATTTGCCGATGGTTTTCAGAACTGCTTGCATTGAAATTTACTATTTTTTGCCAGGCATTCATTGTGGAACAAAAGTGATTTTCTCGGCGAGTTAAGCATTTTGAGTAATTTGCCGATTGGTTTCAGAACGGCTTGCATAGAAATATACTATTTTTTGCCAGACATTCATTGTGGAACAAAAGTGATTTTGTCGGCGAGTTAAGGATTTTGAGTAATTTGCGGATTGGTTTCAGAACGGCTTGCATCACAATTAACTATTTTTTGCCAGACAGTCATTGTGGGAAAAAAGTGATTTTCTCGGCGAGTTAAGCATTTTGAGTAATTTGCCGATGAGTTTCAGAACGGCTTGCATCAAAATTAACTATTTTTTGCCAGACAGTCATTGTGGGAAAAAAGTGATTTTCTCGGCGAGTTAAGCACTTTGAGTAATTTGCCGATGGTTTTCAGAACTGCTTGCATTGAAATTTACTATTTTTTGCCAGGCATTCATTGTGGAACAAAAGTGATTTTCTCGGCGAGTTAAGCATTTTGAGTAATTTGCCGATTGGTTTCAGAACGGCTTGCATAGAAATATACTATTTTTTGCCAGACATTCATTGTGGAACAAAAGTGATTTTGTCGGCGAGTTAAGGATTTTGAGTAATTTGCGGATTGGTTTCAGAACGGCTTGCATCACAATTAACTATTTTTTGCCAGACAGTCATTGTGGGAAAAAAGTGATTTTCTCGGCGAGTTAAGCATTTTGAGTAATTTGCCGATGAGTTTCAGAACGGCTTGCATCAAAATTAACAATTTTTTGCCAGACAGTCATTGTGGGAAAAAAGTGATTTTCTCGGCCAGTTAAGCACTTTGAGTAATTTGCCGATTGTTTTCAGAACTGCTTGCATTGAAATTTACTATTTTTTGCCAGGCATTCATTGTGGAACAAAAGTGATTTTCTCGGCGAGTTAAGGATTTTGAGTAGTTTGCCGATTGGTTTCAGAACGGCTTGCATTGAAATGTACTATTTTTTGCCAGACTCTCATTGTGGGAAAAATGTGATTTTCTACGGCGAGTTAAGCATTTTGAGTAGTTTGCGGATTGGTTTCAGAACGGCTTGCATCACAATTAACTATTTTTTGCCATGCATTCATTGTGGAACATAAGTGATTTTCTCGGCGAATTAAGCATTTTGAGCAATTTGCCGATTGGTTTCTGAACGGCTTGCATCCCAATTAACTATTTTTTGCCAGACAGTCATTGTGGGAAAAAAGTGATTTTCTCGGCGAGTTAAGCACTTTGAGTAATTTGCCGATGGTTTTCAGAACTGCTTGCATTGAAATTTACTATTTTTTGCTAGACATTCATTGTGGAAGAAAAGTGATTTTCGCGGCGAGCTAAGGATTTTGAGTAATTTGCCGATTGGTTTCAGAACGGCTTGCATTGAAATTTACTATTTTTTGCCAGACATTCATTGTGGAACAAAAGTGATTTTCTCGGCGAGTTAAGGATTTTGAGTAAATTGCCGATTGGTTTCAGAACGGCTTGCATAGAAATATACTATTTTTTGCCAGACATTCATTGTGGAACAAAAGTGATTTTCTACGGCGATGTAAACATTTTGAGTAGTTTTCGGATTGGTTTCAGAACGGCTTGCATCACAATTAACTATTTTTTGCCAGTCATTCATTGGGGAACACAAGTGATTTTCTCGGCGAGTTAAGGATTTTGAGTAATTTGCGGCTTGGTTTCAGAACGGCTTGCATCACAATTAACTATTTTTTGCCAGACAGTCATTGTGGGGAAAAAAGTGATTTTCTCGGCCAGTTAAGCACTTTGAGTAATTTGCCGATGGGTTTCAGAACTGCTTGCATGGAAATTTACTATTTTTTGCCAGACATTCATTGTGGAACAAAAGTGATTTTCTCGGCGAGTTAAGCATTTTGAGTAATTTGCCGATTGGTTTCAGAACGGCTTGCATCAAAATTAACTATTTTTTGCCAGACAGTCATTGTGGGAAAAAAGTGATTTTCTCGGCGAGTTAAGCACTTTGAGTAATTTGCCGATGGTTTTCAGAACGGCTTGCATCACAATTAACTATTTTTTGCCAGACAGTCATTGTGGGAAAAAAGTGATTTTCTCGGCCAGTTAAGCACTTTGAGTAATTTGCCGATGGTTTTCAGAACTGCTTGCATTGAAATTTACTATTTTTTGCCAGGCATTCATTGTGGAACAAAAGTGATTTTCTCGGCGAGTTAAGCATTTTGAGTAATTTGCCGATTGGTTTCAGAACGGCTTGCATAGAAATATACTATTTTTTGCCAGACATTCATTGTGGAACAAAAGTGATTTTGTCGGCGAGTTAAGGATTTTGAGTAATTTGCGGATTGGTTTCAGAACGGCTTGCATCACAATTAACTATTTTTTGCCAGACAGTCATTGTGGGAAAAAAGTGATTTTCTCGGCGAGTTAAGCATTTTGAGTAATTTGCCGATGAGTTTCAGAACGGCTTGCATCAAAATTAACAATTTTTTGCCAGACAGTCATTGTGGGAAAAAAGTGATTTTCTCGGCCAGTTAAGCACTTTGAGTAATTTGCCGATTGTTTTCAGAACTGCTTTCATTGAAATTTACTATTTTTTGCCAGGCATTCATTGTGGAACAAAAGTGATTTTCTCGGCGAGTTCAGGATTTTGAGTAGTTTGCCGATTGGTTTCAGAACGGCTTGCATTGAAATGTACTATTTTTTGCCAGACTCTCATTGTGGGAAAAATGTGATTTTCTACGGCGAGTTAAGCATTTTGAGTAGTTTGCGGATTGGTTTCAGAACGGCTTGCATCACAATTAACTATTTTTTGCCATGCATTCATTGTGGAACATAAGTGATTTTCTCGGCGAATTAAGCATTTTGAGCAATTTGCCGATTGGTTTCTGAACGGCTTGCATCCCAATTAACTATTTTTTGCCAGACAGTCATTGTGGGAAAAAAGTGATTTTCTCGGCGAGTTAAGCACTTTGAGTAATTTGCCGATGGTTTTCAGAACTGCTTGCATTGAAATTTACTATTTTTTGCTAGACATTCATTGTGGAAGAAAAGTGATTTTCTCGGCGAGCTAAGGATTTTGAGTAATTTGCCGATTGGTTTCAGAACGGCTTGCATTGAAATTTACTATTTTTTGCCAGACATTCATTGTGGAACAAAAGTGATTTTCTCGGCGAGTTAAGGATTTTGAGTAAATTGCCGATTGGTTTCAGAACGGCTTGCATAGAAATATACTATTTTTTGCCAGACATTCATTGTGGAACAAAAGTGATTTTCTACGGCGATGTAAACATTTTGAGTAGTTTTCGGATTGGTTTCAGAACGGCTTGCATCACAATTAACTATTTTTTGCCAGTCATTCATTGGGGAACACAAGTGATTTTCTCGGCGAGTTAAGGATTTTGAGTAATTTGCGGCTTGGTTTCAGAACGGCTTGCATCACAATTAACTATTTTTTGCCAGACAGTCATTGTGGGGAAAAAAGTGATTTTCTCGGCCAGTTAAGCACTTTGAGTAATTTGCCGATGGGTTTCAGAACTGCTTGCATGGAAATTTACTATTTTTTGCCAGACATTCATTGTGGAACAAAAGTGATTTTCTCGGCGAGTTAAGCATTTTGAGTAATTTGCCGATTGGTTTCAGAACGGCTTGCATCAAAATTAACTATTTTTTGCCAGACAGTCATTGTGGGAAAAAAGTGATTTTCTCGGCGAGTTAAGCACTTTGAGTAATTTGCCGATGGTTTTCAGAACGGCTTGCATCACAATTAACTATTTTTTGCCAGACAGTCATTGTGGGAAAAAAGTGATTTTCTCGGCGAGTTAAGCATTTTGAGTAATTTGCCGATGAGTTTCAGAACGGCTTGCATCAAAATTAACAATTTTTTGCCAGACAGTCATTGTGGGAAAAAAGTGATTTTCTCGGCCAGTTAAGCACTTTGTGTAATTTGCCGATTGTTTTCAGAACTGCTTGCATTGAAATTTACTATTTTTTGCCAGGCATTCATTGTGGAACAAAAGTGATTTTCTCGGCGAGTTAAGGATTTTGAGTAGTTTGCCGATTGGTTTCAGAACGGCTTGCATTGAAATGTACTATTTTTTGTCAGACTCTCATTGTGGGAAAAAAGTGATTTTCTACGGCGAGTTAAGCATTTTGAGTAGTTTGCGGATTGGTTTCAGAACGGCTTGCATCACAATTAACTATTTTTTGCCATGCATTCATTGTGGAACACAAGTGATTTTCTCGGCGAATTAAGCATTTTGAGCAATTTGCCGATTGGTTTCTGAACGGCTTGCATCACAATTAACTATTTTTTGCCAGACAGTCATTGTGGGAAAAAAACGATTTTCTAGGCGAGTTAAGCACTTTGAGTAATTTGCCGATGGTTTTCAGAACTGCTTGCATTGAAATTTACTATTTTTTGCTAGACATTCATTGTGGAAGAAAAGTGATTTTCTCGGCGAATTAAGCACTTTGAGTAATTTGCCGATGGTTTTCAGAACTGCTTGCATTGAAATTTACTATTTTTTGCCAGGCATTCATTGTGGAACAAAAGTGATTTTCTCGGCGAGTTAAGCATTTTGAGTAATTTGCCGATTGGTTTCAGAACGGCTTGCATAGAAATATACTATTTTTTGCCAGACATTCATTGTGGAACAAAAGTGATTTTGTCGGCGAGTTAAGGATTTTGAGTAATTTGCGGATTGGTTTCAGAACGGCTTGCATCACAATTAACTATTTTTTGCCAGACAGTCATTGTGGGAAAAAAGTGATTTTCTCGGCGAGTTAAGCATTTTGAGTAATTTGCCGATGAGTTTCAGAACGGCTTGCATCAAAATTAACAATTTTTTGCCAGACAGTCATTGTGGGAAAAAAGTGATTTTCTCGGCCAGTTAAGCACTTTGAGTAATTTGCCGATTGTTTTCAGAACTGCTTGCATTGAAATTTACTATTTTTTGCCAGGCATTCATTGTGGAACAAAAGTGATTTTCTCGGCGAGTTAAGGATTTTGAGTAGTTTGCCGATTGGTTTCAGAACGGCTTGCATTGAAATGTACTATTTTTTGTCAGACTCTCATTGTGGGAAAAATGTGATTTTCTACGGCGAGTTAAGCATTTTGAGTAGTTTGCGGATTGGTTTCAGAACGGCTTGCATCACAATTAACTATTTTTTGCCATGCATTCATTGTGGAACACAAGTGATTTTCTCGGCGCGCTAAGCATTTTGAGTAATTTGCCGATTGCTTTCAGAACTGCTTTCATTGAAATTTACTATTTTTTGCCAACCATTCATTGTGGGAAAAAAGTGATCTTCTCGGCGAGTTAAGCACTTTGAGTAATTTGCCGATTGGTTTCAGAACGGCTTGCATCGAAATTAACTAATTTTTGCCAACCATTCATTGTGGGGAAAAAGTGGTTTTCTCGGCGAGTTAAGCATTTTGAGTAATTTGCCGATGGTTTTCAGAACTGCTTGCATTGAAATTTACTATTTTTTGCCAGGCATTCATTGTGGAACAAAAGTGATTTTCTAGGCGAGTTAAGCATTTTGAGTAATTTGCCGATTTGTTTCAGAACGGCTTGCATTGAAATTTACTATTTTTTTCCAGTCATTCATTGTGGAACAAAAGTGATTTTCTCGGCGAGTTAAGGATTTTGAGTAATTTGCGGATTGGTTTCAGAACGGCTTGCATCACAATTAACTATTTTTTGCCAGACATTCATTGTGGGAAAAAAGTGATTTTCTCGGCGAGTTAAGCATTTTGAGTAATTTGCCGATGAGTTTCAGAACGGCTTGCATCGAAATTAACAATTTTTTACCAGACAGTCATTGTGGGAAAAAAGTGATTTTCTCGGCGAGTTAAGCACTTTGAGTAATTTGCCGATGGTTTTCAGAACTGCTTGCATTGAAATTTACTATTTTTTGCCAGGCATTCATTGTGGAACAAAAGTGATTTTCTCGGCGAGTTAAGCATTTTGAGTTATTTGCCGATTGGTTTCAGAACGGCTTGCATTGAAATTTACTACTTTTTGCCAGACATTCATTGTGGAACAAAAGTGATTTTCTCGGCGAGTTAAGGATTTTGAGTAATTTGCCGAATGGTTTCAGAACGGCTTGCATTGAAATGTACTATTTTTTGCCAGACATTCATTGTGGGAAAAAAGTGATTTTCTACGGCGAGCTAAGCATTTTGAGTAGTTTTCGGATTGGTTTCAGAACGGCTTGCATCACAATTAACTATTTTTTGCCAGGCATTCATTGTGGAACACAAGTGATTTTCTCGGCGAATTAAGCATTTTGAGTAATTTGTCGATTGTTTTCAGAATGGCTTGCATCATAATTAACTATTTTTTGCCGGTCTTTCATTGTGGGAAAAAAGTGATTTTCTCGGCGAGTTAAGCATTTTGAATAATTTGCCGATGGGTTTCAGAACGGCTTGCATTGAAATTTACTATTTTTTGCCAGACATTCATTGTGGAACAAAAGTGATTTTCTCGGCGAGTTAAGCATTTTGAGTAATTTGCCGATTGGTTTCAGAACGGCTTGCATTGAAATTTACTATTTTTTGCCAGGCATTCATTGTGGCAAAAAAGTGATTTTCTCGGCGAGGTAAGCATTTTGAGTAATTAGCCGATTGGTTTCAGAACGTTTTGCATTGAAATGAACTATTTTTTGCCAACCATTCATTGTGGGAAAAAGGTGATCTTCTCGGCGAGTTAAGCACTTTGAGTAATTTGCCGATTGGTTTCAGAACGGCTTGCATCGAAATTAGCTAATTTTTGCCAACCATTCATTGTGGGGAAAAAGTGGTTTTCTCGGCGAGTTAAGCACTTTGAGTAATTTGCCGATGGTTTTCAGAACTGCTTGCATTGAAATTTACTATTTTTTGCCAGGCATTCATTGTGGAACAAAAGTGATTTTCTCGGCGAGTTAAGCATTTTGAGTAATTTGCCGATTGGTTTCAGAACGGCTTGCATTGAAATTTACTATTTTTTTCCAGACATTCATTGTGGAACAAAAGTGATTTTCTCGGCGAGTTAAGGATTTTGAATAATTTGCGGATTGGTTTCAGAACGGCTTGCATTGAAATTTATTACTTTTTGCCAGACATTCATTGTGGAACAAAAGTGATTTTCTCGGCGAGTTAAGGATTTTGAGTAATTTGCCGATTGGTTTCAGAACGGCTTGCATTGAAATGTACTATTTTTTGCCAGACATTCATTGTGGGAAAAACGTGATTTTCTCGGCGAGTTAAGCATTGTGAGTAGTTTTCGGATTGGTTTCAGAACGGCTTGCATCACAATTAACTATTTTTTGCCAGGCATTCATTGTGGAACACAAGTGATTTTCTCGTCGAATTAAGCATTTTGAGTAATTTGCCGATTGTTTTCAGAACGGCTTGCATCAAAATTAACTATTTTTGCCGGACTTTCATTGTGGGAAAAAAGTGATTTTCTCGGCGAGTTAAGCATTTTGAATACTTTGCCGATGGGTTTCAGAACGGCTTGCATTGAAATTTACTATTTTTTGCCAGACATTCATTGTGGAACAAAAGTGATTTTCTAGGCGAGTTAAGCACTTTGAGTAATTTGCCGATTGGTTTCAGAACGGCTTGCATTGAAATTTACTATTTTTTGCCAGACATTCATTGTGGATCAAAAGTGATTTTCTCGGCGAGTTAAGAATTTTGAGTAATTTGCCGATTGGTTTCAGAACGGCTTGCATTGAAATTTACTACTTTTTGCCAGACATTCATTGTGGAACAAAAGTGATTTTCTCGGCGAGTTAAGGATTTTGAGTAGTTTTCGGATTGGTTTCAGAACGGCTTGCATTGAAATTTACTACTTTTTGCCAGACATTCATTGTGGAACACAAGTGATTTTCTCGGCGAATTAAGCATTTTGAGTAATTTGCCGATTGTTTTCAGAACGGCTTGCATCAAAATTAACTATTTTTTGCCGGACTTTCATTGTGGGAAAAAAGCGATTTTCTCGGCGAGTTAAGCATTTTGAATAATTTGCCGATGGGTTTCAGAACGGCTTGCATTGAAATTTACTATTTTTTGCCAGACATTCATTGTGGAACAAAAGTGATTTTCTCGGCGAGTTAAGCATTTTGAGTAATTTGCCGATTGGTTTCAGAACGGCTTGCATTGAAATTTACTATTTTTTGCCAGACATTCATTGTGGCCAAAAAGTGATTTTCTCGGCGAGGTAATCATTTTGAGTAATTTGCCGATTGGTTTCAGGACGTTTTGCATTAAATGAACTATTTTTTGCCAACCATTCATTGTGGGAAAAGGGTGATCCTCTCGGCGAGTTAAGCACTTTGAGTAATTTGCCGATGGTTTTCAGAACTGCTTGCATTGAAATTTACTATTTTTTGCCAGGCATTCATTGTGGAACACAAGTGATTTTCTCGGCGAATTAAGCATTTTGAGCAATTTGCCGATTGGTTTCAGAACGGCTTGCATCAAAATTAACTATTTTTTGCCAGACAGTCATTGTGGGAAAAAAGTGATTTTCTCGGCCAGTTAAGCACTTTGAGTAATTTGCCGATGGTTTTCAGAACTCCTTGCATTGAAATTCACTATTCTTTGCCAGGCATTCATTGTGGGAAAAAAGTGATTTCTCGGCGAGTTAAGCATTTTGCGTAATTTGCCGATTGGTTTCAGAACGGCTTGCATTGAAATTTACTACTTTTTGCCAGACATTCATTGTGGAACAAAAGTGATTTTCTCGGCGAGTTAAGCACTTTGAGTAATTTGCCGATTTGTTTCAGAACGGCTTGCATTGAAATTCTCTATTTTTTGCCAGACATTCATTGTGGACCAAAAGTGATTTTCTCGGCGAGTTAAGCATTTTGAGCAAATTGCCGATTGGTTTCTGAACGGCTTGCATCACAATTAACTATTTTTTGCCAGACAGTCATTGTGGGAAAAAAGTGATTTTCTCGGCGAGTTAAGCACTTTGAGTAATTTGCCGATGGTTTTCAGAACTGCTTGCATTGAAATTTACTATTTTTTGCCAGGCATTCATTGTGGAACAAAAGTGATTTTCTCGGCGAGTTAAGCATTTTGAGTAATTTGCCGATTGGTTTCAGAACGGGTTGCATTGAAATTTACTATTTTTTGCCAGACATTCATTGTGGAACAAAAGTGATTTTCTCGGCGAGTTAAGGATTTTGAGTAAATTGCCGATTGCTTTCAGAACTGCTTTCATTGAAATTTACTATTTTTTGCCAGACATTCATTGTGGCAAAAAAGTGATTTTCCCGGCGAGGTAAGCAGTTTGAGTAATTTGCCGATTGGTTTCAGAACGTTTTGCATTGAAATGAACTATTTTTTGCCAACCATTCATTGTGGGAAAAAGGTGATCTTCTCGGCGAGTTAAGCATTTTGAGTAATTTGCCGATTGGTTTCAGAACGGCTTGCATCGAAATTAACTAATTTTTGCCAACCATTCATTGTGGGGAAAAAGTGATTTTCTCGGCCCGTTAAGCATTTTGAGTAATTTGCCGATTGCTTTCAGAACTGCTTTCATTGAAATTTACTATTTTTTGCCAACCATTCATTGTGGGAAAAAAGTGATCTTCTCGGCGAGTTAAGCACTTTGAGTAATTTGCCGATTGGTTTCAGAACGGCTTGCATCGAAATTAACTAATTTTTGCCAACCATTCATTGTGGGGAAAAAGTGGTTTTCTCGGCGAGTTAAGCACTTTGAGTAATTTGCCGATCGTTTTCAGAACTGCTTGCATTTAAATTTACTATTTTTTGCGAGGCATTCATTGTGGAACAAAAATGATTTTCTCGGCGAGTTAAGCATTTTGAGTAATTTGCCGATTGGTTTCAGAACGGCTTGCATTGAAATTTACTATTTTTTTCCAGACATTCATTGTTGAACAAAAGTGATTTTCTCGGCGAGTTAAGGATTTTGAGTAATTTGCGGATTGGTTTCAGAACGGCTTGCATCACAATTAACTATTTTTTGCCAGACATTCATTGTGGGAAAAAAGTGATTTTCTCGGCGAGTTAAGCGTTTTGAGTAATTTGCCGATGAGTTTCAGAACGGCTTGCATCAAAATTAACAATTTTTTACCAGACATTGTGGGAAAAAAGTGATTTTCTCGGCGAGTTAAGCACTTTGAGTAATTTGACGATGGTTTTCAGAACTGCTTGCATTGAAATTTACTATTTTTTGCCAAGCATTCATTGTGGAACCAAAGTGATTTTCTCGGCGAGTTAAGCATTTTGAGTAATTTGCCGATTGGTTTCAGAACGGCTTGCATTGAAATTTACTACTTTTTGCCAGACATTCATTGTGGAACAAAAGTGATTTTCTCGGCGAGCTAAGCATTTTGAGTAATTTGCCGATTGGTTTCAGAACGGCTTGCATTGAAATTTACTACTTTTTGCCAGACATTCATTGTGGAACAAAAGTGATTTTCTCGGCGAGTTAAGGATTTTGAGTAATTTGCCGAATGGTTTCAGAACGGCTTGCATTGAAATGTACTATTTTTTGCCAGACATTCATTGTGGGAAAAAAGTGATTTTCTACGGCGAGCTAAGCATTTTGAGTAGTTTTCGGACTGGTTTCAGAACGGCTTGCATCACAATTAACTATTTTTTGCCAGGCATTCATTGTGGAACACAAGTGATTTTCTCGGCGAATTAAGCATTTTGAGTAATTTGCCGATTGGTTTCAGAACGGCTTGCATTGAAATTTACTACTTTTTGCCAGACATTCATTGTGGCAAAAAAGTGATTTTCTCGGCGAGGTAAGCATTTTGAGTAATTAGCCGATTGGTTTCAGAACGTTTTGCATTGAAATGAACTATTTTTTGCCTACCATTCATTGTGGGAAAAAGGTGATCTTCTCGGCGAGTTAAGCACTTTGAGTAATTTGCGGATTGGTTTCAGAACGGCTTGCATCGAAATTAACTAATTTTTGCCAACCATTCATTGTGGGGAAAAAGTGGTTTTCTCGGCGAGTTAAGCACTTTGAGTAATTTGCCGATGGTTTTCAGAACTGCTTGCATTGAAATTTACTATTTTTTGCCAGGCATTCATTGTGGAACAAAAGTGATTTTCTCGGCGAGTTAAGCATTTTGAGTAATTTGCTGATTGGTTTCAGAACGGCTTGCATTGAAATTTACTATTTTTTTCCAGACATTCATTGTGGAACAAAAGTGATTATCTCGGCGAGTTAAGGATTTTGAATAATTTGCGGATTGGTTTCAGAACGGCTTGCATTGAAATTT
This sequence comes from Scyliorhinus torazame, assembly GCF_047496885.1. Taxonomy (NCBI): domain Eukaryota; kingdom Metazoa; phylum Chordata; class Chondrichthyes; order Carcharhiniformes; family Scyliorhinidae; genus Scyliorhinus; species Scyliorhinus torazame. The sequence continues at coordinate 103,403 of NW_027308096.1, forward strand.
ACTACTTTTTGCCAGACATTCATTGTGGAACAAAAGTGATTTTCTCGGCGAGTTAAGGATTTTGAGTAATTTGCCGATTGGTTTCAGAACGGCTTGCATTGAAATGTACTATTTTTTGCCAGACATTCATTGTGGGAAAAAAGTGATTTTCTCGGTGAGTTAAGCATTGTGAGTAGTTTTCGGATTGGTTTCAGAACGGCTTGCATCACCATTAACTATTTTTTGCCAGGCATTCATTGTGGAACACAAGTGATTTTCTCGGCGAATTAAGCATTTTGAGTAATTTGCCGATTGTTTTCAGAACGGCTTGCATCAAAATTAACTATTTTTGCCGGACTTTCATTGTGGGAAAAAAGTGATTTTCTCGGCGAGTTAAGCATTTTGAATACTTTGCCGATGGGTTTCAGAACGGCTTGCATTGAAATTTAATATTTTTTGCCAGACATTCATTGTGGAACAAAAGTGATTTTCTAGGCGAGTTAAGCACTTTGAGTAATTTGCCGATTGGTTTCAGAACGGCTTGCATTGAAATTTACTATTTTTTGCCAGACATTCATTGTGGAACAAAAGTGATTTTCTCGGCGAATTAAGCATTTTGAGTAATTTGCCGATTGTTTTCAGAACGGCTTGCATCAAAATTAACTATTTTTTGCCGGACTTTCATTGTGGGAAAAAAGCGATTTTCTCGGCGAGTTAAGCATTTTGAATAATTTGCCGATGGGTTTCAGAACGGCTTGCATTGAAATTTACTATTTTTTGCCAGACATTCATTGTGGAACAAAAGTGATTTTCTCGGCGAGTTAAGCATTTTGAGTAATTTGCCGATTGGTTTCAGAACGGCTTGCATTGAAATTTACTATTTTTTGCCAGACATTCATTGTGGCCAAAAAGTGATTTTCTCGGCGAGGTAATCATTTTGAGTAATTTGCCGATTGGTTTCAGGACGTTTTGCATTAAATGAACTATTTTTTGCCAACCATTCATTGTGGGAAAAAGGTGATCCTCTCGGCGAGTTAAGCACTTTGAGTAATTTGCCGATGGTTTTCAGAACTGCTTGCATTGAAATTTACTATTTTTTGCCAGGCATTCATTGTGGAACACAAGTGATTTTCTCGGCGAATTAAGCATTTTGAGCAATTTGCCGATTGGTTTCAGAACGGCTTGCATCAAAATTAACTATTTTTTGCCAGACAGTCATTGTGGGAAAAAAGTGATTTTCTCGGCCAGTTAAGCACTTTGAGTAATTTGCCGATGGTTTTCAGAACTCCTTGCATTGAAATTCACTATTCTTTGCCAGGCATTCATTGTGGGAAAAAAGTGATTTCTCGGCGAGTTAAGCATTTTGCGTAATTTGCCGATTGGTTTCAGAACGGCTTGCATTGAAATTTACTACTTTTTGCCAGACATTCATTGTGGAACAAAAGTGATTTTCTCGGCGAGTTAAGCACTTTGAGTAATTTGCCGATTTGTTTCAGAACGGCTTGCATTGAAATTCTCTATTTTTTGCCAGACATTCATTGTGGACCAAAAGTGATTTTCTCGGCGAGTTAAGCATTTTGAGCAAATTGCCGATTGGTTTCTGAACGGCTTGCATCACAATTAACTATTTTTTGCCAGACAGTCATTGTGGGAAAAAAGTGATTTTCTCGGCGAGTTAAGCACTTTGAGTAATTTGCCGATGGTTTTCAGAACTGCTTGCATTGAAATTTACTATTTTTTGCCAGGCATTCATTGTGGAACAAAAGTGATTTTCTCGGCGAGTTAAGCATTTTGAGTAATTTGCCGATTGGTTTCAGAACGGGTTGCATTGAAATTTACTATTTTTTGCCAGACATTCATTGTGGAACAAAAGTGATTTTCTCGGCGAGTTAAGGATTTTGAGTAAATTGCCGATTGCTTTCAGAACTGCTTTCATTGAAATTTACTATTTTTTGCCAGACATTCATTGTGGCAAAAAAGTGATTTTCCCGGCGAGGTAAGCAGTTTGAGTAATTTGCCGATTGGTTTCAGAACGTTTTGCATTGAAATGAACTATTTTTTGCCAACCATTCATTGTGGGAAAAAGGTGATCTTCTCGGCGAGTTAAGCATTTTGAGTAATTTGCCGATTGGTTTCAGAACGGCTTGCATCGAAATTAACTAATTTTTGCCAACCATTCATTGTGGGGAAAAAGTGATTTTCTCAACGCGTTAAGCATTTTGAGTAATTTGCCGATTGCTTTCAGAACTGCTTTCATTGAAATTTACTATTTTTTGCCAACCATTCATTGTGGGAAAAAAGTGATCTTCTCGGCGAGTTAAGCACTTTGAGTAATTTGCCGATTGGTTTCAGAACGGCTTGCATCGAAATTAACTAATTTTTGCCAACCATTCATTGTGGGGAAAAAGTGGTTTTCTCGGCGAGTTAAGCACTTTGAGTAATTTGCCGATCGTTTTCAGAACTGCTTGCATTTAAATTTACTATTTTTTGCGAGGCATTCATTGTGGAACAAAAATGATTTTCTCGGCGAGTTAAGCATTTTGAGTAATTTGCCGATTGGTTTCAGAACGGCTTGCATTGAAATTTACTATTTTTTTCCAGACATTCATTGTTGAACAAAAGTGATTTTCTCGGCGAGTTAAGGATTTTGAGTAATTTGCGGATTGGTTTCAGAACGGCTTGCATCACAATTAACTATTTTTTGCCAGACATTCATTGTGGGAAAAAAGTGATTTCTCGGCGAGTTAAGCATTTTGAGTAATTTGCCGATGAGTTTCAGAACGGCTTGCATCAAAATTAACAATTTTTTACCAGACATTGTGGGAAAAAAGTGATTTTCTCGGCGAGTTAAGCACTTTGAGTAATTTGACGATGGTTTTCAGAACTGCTTGCATTGAAATTTACTATTTTTTGCCAAGCATTCATTGTGGAACCAAAGTGATTTTCTCGGCGAGTTAAGCATTTTGAGTAATTTGCCGATTGGTTTCAGAACGGCTTGCATTGAAATTTACTACTTTTTGCCAGACATTCATTGTGGAACAAAAGTGATTTTCTCGGCGAGCTAAGCATTTTCAGTAATTTGCCGATTGGTTTCAGAACGGCTTGCATTGAAATTTACTACTTTTTGCCAGACATTCATTGTGGAACAAAAGTGATTTTCTCGGCGAGTTAAGGATTTTGAGTAATTTGCCGAATGGTTTCAGAACGGCTTGCATTGAAATGTACTATTTTTTGCCAGACATTCATTGTGGAACAAAAGTGATTTTCTACGGCGAGCTAAGCATTTTGAGTAGTTTTCGGACTGGTTTCAGAACGGCTTGCATCACAATTAACTATTTTTTGCCAGGCATTCATTGTGGAACACAAGTGATTTTCTCGGCGAATTAAGCATTTTGAGTAATTTGTCGATTGTTTTCAGAACGGCTTGCATCATAATTAACTATTTTTTGCCGGACTTTCATTGTGGGAAAAAAGTGATTTTCTCGGCGAGTTAAGCATTTTGAATAATTTGCCGATGGGTTTCAGAACGGCTTGCATTGAAATTTACTATTTTTTGCCAGACATTCATTGTGGAACAAAAGTGATTTTCTCGGCGAGTTAAGCATTTTGAGTAATTTGCCGATTGGTTTCAGAACGGCTTGCATTGAAATTTACTATTTTTTGCCAGACATTCATTGTGGCAAAAAAGTGATTTTCTCGGCGAGGTAAGCATTTTGAGTAATTAGCCGATTGGTTTCAGAACGTTTTGCATTGAAATGAACTATTTTTTGCCAACCATTCATTGTGGGAAAAAGGTGATCTTCTCGGCGAGTTAAGCACTTTGAGTAATTTGCGGATTGGTTTCAGAACGGCTTGCATCGAAATTAACTAATTTTTGCCAACCATTCATTGTGGGGAAAAAGTGGTTTTCTCGGCGAGTTAAGCACTTTGAGTAATTTGCCGATGGTTTTCAGAACTGCTTGCATTGAAATTTACTATTTTTTGCCAGGCATTCATTGTGGAACAAAAGTGATTTTCTCGGCGAGTGAAGCATTTTGAGTAATTTGCCGATTGGTTTCAGAACGGGTTGCATTGAAATTTACTATTTTTTGCCAGACATTCATTGTGGAACAAAAGTGATTTTCTCGGCGAGTTAAGGATTTTGAGTAAATTGCCGATTGCTTTCAGAACTGCTTTCATTGAAATTTACTATTTTTTGCCAGACATTCATTGTGGCAAAAAAGTGATTTTCCCGGCGAGGTAAGCAGTTTGAGTAATTTGCCGATTGGTTTCAGAACGTTTTGCATTGAAATGAACTATTTTTTGCCAACCATTCATTGTGGGAAAAAGGTGATCTTCTCGGCGAGTTAAGCATTTTGAGTAATTTGCCGATTGGTTTCAGAACGGCTTGCATCGAAATTAACTAATTTTTGCCAACCATTCATTGTGGGGAAAAAGTGATTTTCTCAACGCGTTAAGCATTTTGAGTAATTTGCCGATTGCTTTCAGAACTGCTTTCATTGAAATTTACTATTTTTTGCCAACCATTCATTGTGGGAAAAAAGTGATCTTCTCGGCGAGTTAAGCACTTTGAGTAATTTGCCGATTGGTTTCAGAACGGCTTGCATCGAAATTAACTAATTTTTGCCAACCATTCATTGTGGGGAAAAAGTGGTTTTCTCGGCGAGTTAAGCACTTTGAGTAATTTGCCGATCGTTTTCAGAACTGCTTGCATTTAAATTTACTATTTTTTGCGAGGCATTCATTGTGGAACAAAAATGATTTTCTCTGCGAGTTAAGCATTTTGAGTAATTTGCCGATTGGTTTCAGAACGGCTTGCATTGAAATTTACTATTTTTTTCCAGACATTCATTGTTGAACAAAAGTGATTTTCTCGGCGAGTTAAGGATTTTGAGTAATTTGCGGATTGGTTTCAGAACGGCTTGCATCACAATTAACTATTTTTTGCCAGACATTCATTGTGGGAAAAAAGTGATTTTCTCGGCGAGTTAAGCATTTTGAGTAATTTGCCGATGAGTTTCAGAACGGCTTGCATCAAAATTAACAATTTTTTACCAGACATTGTGGGAAAAAAGTGATTTTCTCGGCGAGTTAAGCACTTTGAGTAATTTGACGATGGTTTTCAGAACTGCTTGCATTGAAATTTACTATTTTTTGCCAAGCATTCATTGTGGAACCAAAGTGATTTTCTCGGCGAGTTAAGCATTTTGAGTAATTTGCCGATTGGTTTCAGAACGGCTTGCATTGAAATTTACTACTTTTTGCCAGACATTCATTGTGGAACAAAAGTGATTTTCTCGGCGAGCTAAGCATTTTGAGTAATTTGCCGATTGGTTTCAGAACGGCTTGCATTGAAATTTACTACTTTTTGCCAGACATTCATTGTGGAACAAAAGTAATTTTCTCGGCGAGTTAAGGATTTTGAGTAATTTGCCGAATGGTTTCAGAACGGCTTGCATTGAAATGTACTATTTTTTGCCAGACATTCATTGTGGGAAAAAAGTGATTTTCTACGGCGAGCTAAGCATTTTGAGTAGTTTTCGGACTGGTTTCAGAACGGCTTGCATCACAATTAACTATTTTTTGCCAGGCATTCATTGTGGAACACAAGTGATTTTCTCGGCGAATTAAGCATTTTGAATAATTTGTCGATGGGTTTCAGAACGGCTTGCATTGAAATTTACTATTTTTTGCCAGACATTCATTGTGGAACAAAAGTGATTTTCTCGGCGAGTTAAGCATTTTGAGTAATTTGCCGATTGGTTTCAGAACGGCTTGCATTGAAATTTACTATTTTTTGCCAGACATTCATTGTGGCAAAAAAGTGATTTTCTCGGCGAGGTAAGCATTTTGAGTAATTAGCCGATTGGTTTCAGAACGTTTTGCATTGAAATGAACTATTTTTTGCCAACCATTCATTGTGGGAAAAAGGTGATCTTCTCGGCGAGTTAAGCACTTTGAGTAATTTGCGGATTGGTTTCAGAACGGCTTGCATCGAAATTAACTAATTTTTGCCAACCATTCATTGTGGGGAAAAAGTGGTTTTCTCGGCGAGTTAAGCACTTTGAGTAATTTGCCAATGGTTTTCAGAACTGCTTGCATTGAAATTTACTATTTTTTGCCAGGCATTCATTGTGGAACAAAAGTGATTTTCTCGGCGAGTTAAGCATTTTGAGTAATTTGCTGATTGGTTTCAGAACGGCTTGCATTGAAATTTACTACTTTTTGCCAGACATTCATTGTGGAACAAAAGTAATTTTCTCGGCGAGTTAAGGATTTTGAGTAATTTGCCGAATGGTTTCAGAACGGCTTGCATTGAAATGTACTATTTTTTGCCAGACATTCATTGTGGAACAAAAGTGATTTTCTCGGCGAGTTAAGGATTTTGAGTAATTTGCCGATTGGTTTCAGAACGGCTTGCATTGAAATGTACTATTTTTTGCCAGACATTCATTGTGGGAAAAAAGTGATTTTCTAGGCGAGTTAAGCACTTTGAGTAATTTGCCGATTGGTTTCAGAACGGCTTGCATTGAAATTTACTATTTTTTGCCAGACATTCATTGTGGAACAAAAGTGATTTTCTCGGCGAGTTAAGCATTTTGAGTAATTTGCCGATTGGTTTCAGAACGGCTTGCATTGAAATTGACTACTTTTTGCCAGACATTCATTGTGGAACAAAAGTGATTTTCTCGGCGAGTTAAGGATTTTGAGTAATTTGCCGATTGGTTTCAGAACGGCTTGCATTGAAATGTACTATTTTTTGCCAGCCATTCATTGTGGGAAAAAAGTGATTTTCTACGGCGAGTTAAGCACTTTTGAGTAGTTTTCGGATTGGTTTCAGAACGGCTTGCATCACAATTAATTATTTTTTGCCAGGCATTCATTGTGGAACACAAGTGATTTTCTCGGCGAATTAAACATTTTGAGTAATTTGCCGATTGTTTTCAGAACGGCTTGCATCAAAATTAACTATTTTTTGCCGGACTTTCATTGTGGGAAAAAAGCGATTTTCTCGGCGAGTTAAGCATTTTGAATAATTTGCCGATGGGTTTCAGAACGGCTTCCATTGAAATTTACTATTTTTTGCCAGACATTCATTGTGGAACAAAAGTGATTTTCTCGGCGAGTTAAGGATTTTGAGTAAATTGCCGATTGCTTTCAGAACTGCTTTCATTGAAATTTACTATTTTTTGCCAGACATTCATTGTGGCAAAAAAGTGATTTTCCCGGCGAGGTAAGCAGTTTGAGTAATTTGCCGATTGGTTTCAGAACGTTTTGCATTGAAATGAACTATTTTTTGCCAACCATTCATTGTGGGAAAAAGGTGATCTTCTCGGCGAGTTAAGCATTTTGAGTAATTTGCCGATTGGTTTCAGAACGGCTTGCATCGAAATTAACTAATTTTTGCCAACCATTCATTGTGGGGAAAAAGTGATTTTCTCGGCGCGTTAAGCATTTTGAGTAATTTGCCGATTGCTTTCAGAACTGCTTTCATTGAAATTTACTATTTTTTGCCAACCATTCATTGTGGGAAAAAAGTGATCTTCTCGGCGAGTTAAGCACTTTGAGTAATTTGCCGATTGGTTTCAGAACGGCTTGCATCGAAATTAACTAATTTTTGCCAACCATTCATTGTGGGGAAAAAGTGGTTTTCTCGGCGAGTTAAGCACTTTGAGTAATTTGCCGATCGTTTTCAGAACTGCTTGCATTTAAATTTACTATTTTTTGCGAGGCATTCATTGTGGAACAAAAATGATTTTCTCGGCGAGTTAAGCTTTTTGAGTAATTTGCCGATTGGTTTCAGAACGGCTTGCATCACAATTAACTATTTTTTGCCAGACATTCATTGTGGGAAAAAAGTGATTTTCTCGGCGAGTTAAGCATTTTGAGTAATTTGCCGATGAGTTTCAGAACGGCTTGCATCAAAATTAACAATTTTTTACCAGACAGTCATTGGGGAAAAAAAGTGATTTTCTCGGCGAGTTAAGCACTTTGAGTAATTTGACGATGGTTTTCAGAACTGCTTGCATTGAAATTTACTATTTTTTGCCAAGCATTCATTGTGGAACCAAAGTGATTTTCTCGGCGAGTTAAGCATTTTGAGTAATTTGCCGATTGGTTTCAGAACGGCTTGCATTGAAATTTACTACTTTTTGCCAGACATTCATTGTGGAACAAAAGTGATTTTCTCGGCGAGCTAAGCATTTTCAGTAATTTGCCGATTGGTTTCAGAACGGCTTGCATTGAAATTTACTACTTTTTGCCAGACATTCATTGTGGAACAAAAGTGATTTTCTCGGCGAGTTAAGGATTTTGAGTAATTTGCCGAATGGTTTCAGAACGGCTTGCATTGAAATGTACTATTTTTTGCCAGACATTCATTGTGGAACAAAAGTGATTTTCTACGGCGAGCTAAGCATTTTGAGTAGTTTTCGGACTGGTTTCAGAACGGCTTGCATCACAATTAACTATTTTTTGCCAGGCATTCATTGTGGAACACAAGTGATTTTCTCGGCGAATTAAGCATTTTGAGTAATTTGTCGATTGTTTTCAGAACGGCTTGCATCATAATTAACTATTTTTTGCCGGACTTTCATTGTGGGAAAAAAGTGATTTTCTCGGCGAGTTAAGCATTTTGAATAATTTGCCGATGGGTTTCAGAACGGCTTGCATTGAAATTTACTATTTTTTGCCAGACATTCATTGTGGAACAAAAGTGATTTTCTCGGCGAGTTAAGCATTTTGAGTAATTTGCCGATTGGTTTCAGAACGGCTTGCATTGAAATTTACTATTTTTTGCCAGACATTCATTGTGGCAAAAAAGTGATTTTCTCGGCGAGGTAAGCATTTTGAGTAATTAGCCGATTGGTTTCAGAACGTTTTGCATTGAAATGAACTATTTTTTGCCAACCATTCATTGTGGGAAAAAGGTGATCTTCTCGGCGAGTTAAGCACTTTGAGTAATTTGCGGATTGGTTTCAGAACGGCTTGCATCGAAATTAACTAATTTTTGCCAACCATTCATTGTGGGGAAAAAGTGGTTTTCTCGGCGAGTTAAGCACTTTGAGTAATTTGCCGATGGTTTTCAGAACTGCTTGCATTGAAATTTACTATTTTTTGCCAGGCATTCATTGTGGAACAAAAGTGATTTTCTCGGCGAGTGAAGCATTTTGAGTAATTTGCCGATTGGTTTCAGAACGGGTTGCATTGAAATTTACTATTTTTTGCCAGACATTCATTGTGGAACAAAAGTGATTTTCTCGGCGAGTTAAGGATTTTGAGTAAATTGCCGATTGCTTTCAGAACTGCTTTCATTGAAATTTACTATTTTTTGCCAGACATTCATTGTGGCAAAAAAGTGATTTTCCCGGCGAGGTAAGCAGTTTGAGTAATTTGCCGATTGGTTTCAGAACGTTTTGCATTGAAATGAACTATTTTTTGCCAACCATTCATTGTGGGAAAAAGGTGATCTTCTCGGCGAGTTAAGCATTTTGAGTAATTTGCCGATTGGTTTCAGAACGGCTTGCATCGAAATTAACTAATTTTTGCCAACCATTCATTGTGGGGAAAAAGTGATTTTCTCAACGCGTTAAGCATTTTGAGTAATTTGCCGATTGCTTTCAGAACTGCTTTCATTGAAATTTACTATTTTTTGCCAACCATTCATTGTGGGAAAAAAGTGATCTTCTCGGCGAGTTAAGCACTTTGAGTAATTTGCCGATTGGTTTCAGAACGGCTTGCATCGAAATTAACTAATTTTTGCCAACCATTCATTGTGGGGAAAAAGTGGTTTTCTCGGCGAGTTAAGCACTTTGAGTAATTTGCCGATCGTTTTCAGAACTGCTTGCATTTAAATTTACTATTTTTTGCGAGGCATTCATTGTGGAACAAAAATGATTTTCTCTGCGAGTTAAGCATTTTGAGTAATTTGCCGATTGGTTTCAGAACGGCTTGCATTGAAATTTACTATTTTTTTCCAGACATTCATTGTTGAACAAAAGTGATTTTCTCGGCGAGTTAAGGATTTTGAGTAATTTGCGGATTGGTTTCAGAACGGCTTGCATCACAATTAACTATTTTTTGCCAGACATTCATTGTGGGAAAAAAGGGATTTTCTCGGCGAGTTAAGCATTTTGAGTAATTTGCCGATGAGTTTCAGAACGGCTTGCATCAAAATTAACAATTTTTTACCAGACATTGTGGGAAAAAAGTGATTTTCTCGGCGAGTTAAGCACTTTGAGTAATTTGACGATGGTTTTCAGAACTGCTTGCATTGAAATTTACTATTTTTTGCCAAGCATTCATTGTGGAACCAAAGTGATTTTCTCGGCGAGTTAAGCATTTTGAGTAATTTGCCGATTGGTTTCAGAACGGCTTGCATTGAAATTTACTACTTTTTGCCAGACATTCATTGTGGAACAAAAGTGATTTTCTCGGCGAGCTAAGCATTTTGAGTAATTTGCCGATTGGTTTCAGAACGGCTTGCATTGAAATTTACTACTTTTTGCCAGACATTCATTGTGGAACAAAAGTAATTTTCTCGGCGAGTTAAGGATTTTGAGTAATTTGCCGAATGGTTTCAGAACGGCTTGCATTGAAATGTACTATTTTTTGCCAGACATTCATTGTGGGAAAAAAGTGATTTTCTACGGCGAGCTAAGCATTTTGAGTAGTTTTCGGACTGGTTTCAGAACGGCTTGCATCACAATTAACTATTTTTTGCCAGGCATTCATTGTGGAACACAAGTGATTTTCTCGGCGAATTAAGCATTTTGAGTAATTTGTCGATTGTTTTCAGAACGGCTTGCATCATAATTAACTATTTTTTGCCGGACTTTCATTGTGGGAAAAAAGTGATTTTCTCGGCGAGTTAAGCATTTTGAATAATTTGCCGATGGGTTTCAGAACGGCTTGCATTGAAATTTACTATTTTTTGCCAGACATTCATTGTGGAACAAAAGTGATTTTCTCGGCGAGTTAAGCATTTTGAGTAATTTGCCGATTGGTTTCAGAACGGCTTGCATTGAAATTTACTATTTTTTGCCAGACATTCATTGTGGCAAAAAAGTGATTTTCTCGGCGAGGTAAGCATTTTGAGTAATTAGCCGATTGGTTTCAGAACGTTTTGCATTGAAATGAACTATTTTTTGCCAACCATTCATTGTGGGAAAAAGGTGATCTTCTCGGCGAGTTAAGCACTTTGAGTAATTTGCGGATTGGTTTCAGAACGGCTTGCATCGAAATTAACTAATTTTTGCCAACCATTCATTGTGGGGAAAAAGTGGTTTTCTCGGCGAGTTAAGCACTTTGAGTAATTTGCCAATGGTTTTCAGAACTGCTTGCATTGAAATTTACTATTTTTTGCCAGGCATTCATTGTGGAACAAAAGTGATTTTCTCGGCGAGTTAAGCATTTTGAGTAATTTGCTGATTGGTTTCAGAACGGCTTGCATTGAAATTTACTATTTTTTTCCAGACATTCATTGTGGAACAAAAGTGATTTTCTCGGCGAGTTAAGGATTTTGAATAATTTGCGGATTGGTTTCAGAACGGCTTGCATTGAAATTTACTACTTTTTGCCAGACATTCATTGTGGAACAAAAGTGATTTTCTCGGCGAGTTAAGGATTTTGAGTAATTTGCCGATTGGTTTCAGAACGGCTTGCATTGAAATGTACTATTTTTTGCCAGACATTCATTGTGGGAAAAAAGTGATTTTCTCGGTGAGTTAAGCATTGTGAGTAGTTTTCGGATTGGTTTCAGAACGGCTTGCATCACCATTAACTATTTTTTGCCAGGCATTCATTGTGGAACACAAGTGATTTTCTCGGCGAATTAAGCATTTTGAGTAATTTGCCGATTGTTTTCAGAACGGCTTGCATCAAAATTAACTATTTTTGCCGGACTTTCATTGTGGGAAAAAAGTGATTTTCTCGGCGAGTTAAGCATTTTGAATACTTTGCCGATGGGTTTCAGAACGGCTTGCATTGAAATTTACTATTTTTTGCCAGACATTCATTGTGGAACAAAAGTGATTTTCTAGGCGAGTTAAGCACTTTGAGTAATTTGCCGATTGGTTTCAGAACGGCTTGCATTGAAATTTACTATTTTTTGCCAGACATTCATTGTGGAACAAAAGTGATTTTCTCGGCGAGTTAAGCATTTTGAGTAATTTGCCGATTGGTTTCAGAACGGCTTGCATTGAAATTGACTACTTTTTGCCAGACATTCATTGTGGAACAAAAGTGATTTTCTCGGCGAGTTAAGGATTTTGAGTAATTTGCCGATTGGTTTCAGAACGGCTTGCATTGAAATGTACTATTTTTTGCCAGCCATTCATTGTGGGAAAAAAGTGATTTTCTACGGCGAGTTAAGCACTTTTGAGTAGTTTTCGGATTGGTTTCAGAACGGCTTGCATCACAATTAATTATTTTTTGCCAGGCATTCATTGTGGAACACAAGTGATTTTCTCGGCGAATTAAACATTTTGAGTAATTTGCCGATTGTTTTCAGAACGGCTTGCATCAAAATTAACTATTTTTTGCCGGACTTTCATTGTGGGAAAAAAGCGATTTTCTCGGCGAGTTAAGCATTTTGAATAATTTGCCGATGGGTTTCAGAACGGCTTCCATTGAAATTTACTATTTTTTGCCAGACATTCATTGTGGAACAAAAGTGATTTTCTCGGCGAGTTAAGGATTTTGAGTAAATTGCCGATTGCTTTCAGAACTGCTTTCATTGAAATTTACTATTTTTTGCCAGACATTCATTGTGGCAAAAAAGTGATTTTCCCGGCGAGGTAAGCAGTTTGAGTAATTTGCCGATTGGTTTCAGAACGTTTTGCATTGAAATGAACTATTTTTTGCCAACCATTCATTGTGGGAAAAAGGTGATCTTCTCGGCGAGTTAAGCATTTTGAGTAATTTGCCGATTGGTTTCAGAACGGCTTGCATCGAAATTAACTAATTTTTGCCAACCATTCATTGTGGGGAAAAAGTGATTTTCTCGGCGCGTTAAGCATTTTGAGTAATTTGCCGATTGCTTTCAGAACTGCTTTCATTGAAATTTACTATTTTTTGCCAACCATTCATTGTGGGAAAAAAGTGATCTTCTCGGCGAGTTAAGCACTTTGAGTAATTTGCCGATTGGTTTCAGAACGGCTTGCATCGAAATTAACTAATTTTTGCCAACCATTCATTGTGGGGAAAAAGTGGTTTTCTCGGCGAGTTAAGCACTTTGAGTAATTTGCCGATCGTTTTCAGAACTGCTTGCATTTAAATTTACTATTTTTTGCGAGGCATTCATTGTGGAACAAAAATGATTTTCTCGGCGAGTTAAGCTTTTTGAGTAATTTGCCGATTGGTTTCAGAACGGCTTGCATCACAATTAACTATTTTTTGCCAGACATTCATTGTGGGAAAAAAGTGATTTTCTCGGCGAGTTAAGCATTTTGAGTAATTTGCCGATGAGTTTCAGAACGGCTTGCATCAAAATTAACAATTTTTTACCAGACAGTCATTGTGGGAAAAAAGTGATTTTCTCGGCGAGTTAAGCACTTTGAGTAATTTGACGATGGTTTTCAGAACTGCTTGCATTGAAATTTACTATTTTTTGCCAAGCATTCATTGTGGAACCAAAGTGATTTTCTCGGCGAGTTAAGCATTTTGAGTAATTTGCCGATTGGTTTCAGAACGGCTTGCATTGAAATTTACTACTTTTTGCCAGACATTCATTGTGGAACAAAAGTGATTTTCTCGGCGAGCTAAGCATTTTGAGTAATTTGCCGATTGGTTTCAGAACGGCTTGCATTGAAATTTACTACTTTTTGCCAGACATTCATTGTGGAACAAAAGTGATTTTCACGGCGAGTTAAGGATTTTGAGTAATTTGCCGAATGGTTTCAGAACGGCTTGCATTGAAATGTACTATTTTTTGCCAGACATTCATTGTGGGAAAAAAGTGATTTTCTACGGCGAGCTAAGCATTTTGAGTAGTTTTCGGACTGGTTTCAGAACGGCTTGCATCACAATTAACTATTTTTTGCCAGGCATTCATTGTGGAACACAAGTGATTTTCTCGGCGAATTAAGCATTTTGAGTAATTTGTCGATTGTTTTCAGAACGGCTTGCATCATAATTAACTATTTTTTGCTGGACTTTCATTGTGGGAAAAAAGTGATTTTTTCGGCGAGTTAAGCATTTTGAATAATTTGCCGATGGGTTTCAGAACGGCTTGCATTGAAATTTACTATTTTTTGCCAGACATTCATTGTGGAACAAAAGTGATTTTCTCGGCGAGTTAAGCATTTTGAGTAATTTGCCGATTGGTTTCAGAACGGCTTGCATTGAAATTTACTATTTTTTGCCAGACATTCATTGTGGCAAAAAAGTGATTTTCTCGGCGAGGTAAGCATTTTGAGTAATTAGCCGATTGGTTTCAGAACGTTTTGCATTGAAATGAACTATTTTTTGCCAACCATTCATTGTGGGAAAAAGGTGATCTTCTCGGCGAGTTAAGCACTTTGAGTAATTTGCGGATTGGTTTCAGAACGGCTTGCATCGAAATTAACTAATTTTTGCCAACCATTCATTGTGGGGAAAAAGTGGTTTTCTCGGCGAGTTAAGCACTTTGAGTAATTTGCCGATGGTTTTCAGAACTGCTTGCATTGAAATTTACTATTTTTTGCCAGGCATTCATTGTGGAACAAAAGTGATTTTCTCGGCGAGTTAAGCATTTTGAGTAATTTGCTGATTGGTTTCAGAACGGCTTGCATTGAAATTTACTATTTTTTTACAGACATTCATTGTGGAACAAAAGTGATTTTCTCGGCGAGTTAAGGATTTTGAATAATTTGCGGATTGGTTTCAGAACGGCTTGCATTGAAATTTACTACTTTTTGCCAGACATTCATTGTGGAACAAAAGTGATTTTCTCGGCGAGTTAAGGATTTTGAGTAATTTGCCGATTGGTTTCAGAACGGCTTGCATTGAAATGTACTATTTTTTGCCAGACATTCATTGTGGGAAAAAAGTGATTTTCTACGGCGAGTTAAGCACTTTTGAGTAGTTTTCGGATTGGTTTCAGAACGGCTTGCATCACAATTAATTATTTTTTGCCAGGCATTCATTGTGGAACACAAGTGATTTTCTCGGCGAATTAAACATTTTGAGTAATTTGCCGATTGTTTTCAGAACGGCTTGCATCAAAATTAACTATTTTTTGCCGGACTTTCATTGTGGGAAAAAAGCGATTTTCTCGGCGAGTTAAGCATTTTGAATAATTTGCCGATGGGTTTCAGAACGGCTTCCATTGAAATTTACTATTTTTTGCCAGACATTCATTGTGGAACAAAAGTGATTTTCTCGGCGAGTTAAGCATTTTGAGTAATTTGCCGATTGGTTTCAGAACGGCTTGCATTGAAATTTACTATTTTTTGCCAGACATTCATTGTGGCCAAAAAGTGATTTTCTCGGCGAGGTAAGCATTTTGAGTAATTAGCCGATTGGTTTCAGAACGGCTTGCATTGAAATTTACTATTTTTTGCCAGACATTCATTGTGGAACAAAAGTGATTTTCTCGGCGAGTTAAGCATTTTGAGTAATTTGCCGATTGGTTTCAGAACGGCTTGCATTGAAATTTACTATTTTTTGCCAGACATTCATTGTGGCCAAAAAGTGATTTTCTCGGCGAGGTAATCATTTTGAGTAATTTGCCGATTGGTTTCAGGACGTTTTGCATTAAATGAACTATTTTTTGCCAACCATTCATTGTGGGAAAAAGGTGATCTTCTCGGCGAGTTAAGCACTTTGAGTAATTTGCCGATGGTTTTCAGAACTGCTTGCATTGAAATTTACTATTTTTTGCCAGGCATTCATTGTGGAACACAAGTGATTTTCTCGGCGAATTAAGCATTTTGAGCAATTTGCCGATTGGTTTCAGAACGGCTTGCATCAAAATTAACTATTTTTTGCCAGACAGTCATTGTGGGAAAAAAGTGATTTTCTCGGCCAGTTAAGCACTTTGAGTAATTTGCCGATGGTTTTCAGAACTCCTTGCATTGAAATTCACTATTCTTTGCCAGGCATTCATTGTGGGAAAAAAGTGATTTTCTCGGCGAGTTAAGCATTTTGCGTAATTTGCCGATTGGTTTCAGAACGGCTTGCATTGAAATTTACTACTTTTTGCCAGACATTCATTGTGGAACAAAAGTGATTTTCTCGGCGAGTTAAGCACTTTGAGTAATTTGCCGATTTGTTTCAGAACGGCTTGCATTGAAATTCTCTATTTTTTGCCAGACATTCATTGTGGACCAAAAGTGATTTTCTCGGCGAGTTAAGCATTTTGAGCAAATTGCCGATTGGTTTCTGAACGGCTTGCATCACAATTAACTATTTTTTGCCAGACAGTCATTGTGGGAAAAAAGTGATTTTCTCGGCGAGTTAAGCACTTTGAGTAATTTGCCGATGGTTTTCAGAACTGCTTGCATTGAAATTTACTATTTTTTGCCAGGCATTCATTGTGGAACAAAAGTGATTTTCTCGGCGAGTTAAGCATTTTGAGTAATTTGCCGATTGGTTTCAGAACGGCTTGCATTGAAATTTACTACTTTTTGCCAGACATTCATTGTGGAACAAAAGTGATTTTCTCGGCGAGCTAAGCATTTTGAGTAATTTGCCGATTGGTTTCAGAACGGCTTGCATTGAAATTTACTACTTTTTGCCAGACATTCATTGTGGAACAAAAGTGATTTTCTCGGCGAGTTAAGGATTTTGAGTAATTTGCCGAATGGTTTCAGAACGGCTTGCATTGAAATGTACTATTTTTTGCCAGACATTCATTGTGGGAAAAAAGTGATTTTCTACGGCGAGCTAAGCATTTTGAGTAGTTTTCGGACTGGTTTCAGAACGGCTTGCATCACAATTAACTATTTTTTGCCAGGCATTCATTGTGGAACACAAGTGATTTTCTCGGCGATTTAAGGATTTTGAGTAATTTGTCGATTGTTTTCAGAACGGCTTGCATCATAATTAACTATTTTTTGCCGGACTTTCATTGTGGGAAAAAAGTGATTTTCTCGGCGAGTTAAGCATTTTGAATAATTTGCCGATGGGTTTCAGAACGGCTTGCATTGAAATTTACTATTTTTTGCCAGACATTCATTGTGGAACAAAAGTGATTTTCTCGGCGAGTTAAGCATTTTGAGTAATTTGCCGATTGGTTTCAGAACGGCTTGCATTGAAATTTACTATTTTTTGCCAGACATTCATTGTGGCAAAAAAGTGATTTTCTCGGCGAGGTAAGCATTTTGAGTAATTAGCCGATTGGTTTCAGAACGTTTTGCATTGAAATGAACTATTTTTTGCCAACCATTCATTGTGGGAAAAAGGTGATCTTCTCGGCGAGTTAAGCACTTTGAGTAATTTGCGGATTGGTTTCAGAACGGCTTGCATCGAAATTAACTAATTTTTGCCAACCATTCATTGTGGGGAAAAAGTGGTTTTCTCGGCGAGTTAAGCACTTTGAGTAATTTGCCGATGGTTTTCAGAACTGCTTGCATTGAAATTTACTATTTTTTGCCAGACATTCATTGTGGAACAAAAGTGATTTTCTCGGCGAGTTAAGCATTTTGAGTAATTTGCCGATTGGTTTCAGAACGGCTTGCATTGAAATTTACTATTTTTTTCCAGACATTCATTGTGGAACAAAAGTGATTTTCTCGGCGAGTTAAGGATTTTGAGTAATTTGCCGATTGGTTTCAGAACGGCTTGCATTGAAATGTACTATTTTTTGCCAGACATTCATTGTGGGAAAAAAGTGATTTTCTCGGCGAGTTAAGCATTGTGAGTAGTTTTCGGATTGGTTTCAGAACGGCTTGCATCACAATTAACTATTTTTTGCCAGGCATTCATTGTGGAACACAAGTGATTTTCTCGTCGAATTAAGCATTTTGAGTAATTTGCCGATTGTTTTCAGAACGGCTTGCATCAAAATTAACTATTTTTGCCGGACTTTCATTGTGGGAAAAAAGTGATTTTCTCGGCGAGTTAAGCATTTTGAATACTTTGCCGATGGGTTTCAGAACGGCTTGCATTGAAATTTACTATTTTTTGCCAGACATTCATTGTGGAACAAAAGTGATTTTCTAGGCGAGTTAAGCACTTTGATTAATTTGCCGATTGGTTTCAGAACGGCTTGCATTGAAATTTACTATTTTTTGCCAGACATTCATTGTGGAACAAAAGTGATTTTCTCGGCGAGTTAAGCATTTTGAGTAATTTGCCGATTGGTTTCAGAACGGCTTGCATTGAAATTGACTACTTTTTGCCAGACATTCATTGTGGAACAAAAGTGATTTTCTCGGCGAGTTAAGGATTTTGAGTAATTTGCCGATTGGTTTCAGAACGGCTTGCATTGAAATGTACTATTTTTTGCCAGACATTCATTGTGGGAAAAAAGTGATTTTCTACGGCGAGTTAAGCACTTTTGAGTAGTTTTCGGATTGGTTTCAGAACGGCTTGCATCACAATTAACTATTTTTTGCCAGGCATTCATTGTGGAACACAAGTGATTTTCTCGGCGAATTAAACATTTTGAGTAATTTGCCGATTGTTTTCAGAACGGCTTGCATCAAAATTAACTATTTTTTGCCGGACTTTCATTGTGGGAAAAAAGCGATTTTCTCGGCGAGTTAAGCATTTTGAATAATTTGCCGATGGGTTTCAGAACGGCTTCCATTGAAATTTACTATTTTTTGCCAGACATTCATTGTGGAACAAAAGTGATTTTCTCGGCGAGTTAAGCATTTTGAGTAATTTGCCGATTGGTTTCAGAACGGCTTGCATTGAAATTTACTATTTTTTGCCAGACATTCATTGTGGCCAAAAAGTGATTTTCTCGGCGAGGTAAGCATTTTGAGTAATTTGCCGATTGGTTTCAGGACGTTTTGCATTAAATGAACTATTTTTTGCCAACCATTCATTGTGGGAAAAAGGTGATCTTCTCGGCGAGTTAAGCACTTTGAGTAATTTGCCGATGGTTTTCAGAACTGCTTGCATTGAAATTTACTATGTTTTGCTAAGCATTCATTGTGGAACAAAAGTGATTTTCTCGGCGAGCATTTTGAGTATTTTGCCGATTGGTTTCAGAACGGCTTGCATTGAAATTTACTATTTTTTTCCAGACTTTCATTGTGGAACAAAAGTGATTTTCTCGGCGAGTTAAGGATTTTGAGTAATTTGCGGATTGGTTTCAGAACGGCTTGCGTCACTATTAACTATTTTTTGCCAGACATTCATTGTGGGAAAAAAGTGATTTTCTCGGCGAGTTAAGCATTTTGAGTAATTTGCCGATGAGTTTCAGAACGGCTTGCATCAAAATTAACAATTTTTTGCCAGACAGTCTTTGTGGGAAAAAGTGATTTTCTCGGCCAGTTAAGCACTTTGAGTAATTTGCCGATGGCTTGCATTGAAATTTACTATTTTTTGCCAGGCATTCGTTGTGGAACAAAAGTGATTTTCTCGGCGAGTTAAGCATTTTGAGTAATTTGCCGATTGGTTTCAGAACGGCTTGCATTGAAATTTACTACTTTTTGCCAGACATTCATTGTGGAACAAAAGTGATTTTCTCGGCGATTTAAGGATTTTGAGTAATTTGCCGATTGGTTTCAGAACGGCTTGCATTGAAATGTACTATTTTTTGCCAGACATTCATTGTGGGAAAAAAGTGATTTTCTACGGCGAGTTAAGCATTTTGAGTAGTTTTCGGATTGGTTTCAGAACGGCTTGCATCACAATTAACTATTTTTTGCCAGGCATTCATTGTGGAACACAAGTGATTTTCTCGGCGAATTAAGCATTTTGAGTAATTTGCCGATTGTTTTCAGAACGGCTTGCATCAAAATTAACTATTTTTTGCCGGCCTTTCATTGTGGGAAAAAAGTGATTTTCTCGGCGAGTTAAGTTTTGCCGATGGGTTTCAGAACGGCTTGCATTGACATTTACTATTTTTTGCCAGACATTCATTGTGGAACAAAAGTGATTTTCTAGGCGAGTTAAGCACTTTGATTAATTTGCCGATTGGTTTCAGAACGGCTTGCATTGAAATTTACTATTTTTTGCCAGACATTCATTGTGGAACAAAAGTGATTTTCTCGGCGAGTTAAGCATTTTGATTAATTTGCCGATTGGTTTCAGAACGGCTTGCATTGAAATTTACTACTTTTTGCCAGACATTCATTGTGGAACAAAAGTGATTTTCTCGGCGAGTTAAGGATTTTGAGTAATTTGCCGATTGGTTTCAGAACGGCTTGCATTGAAATGTACTATTTTTTGCCAGACATTCATTGTGGGAAAAAAGTGATTTTCTACGGCGAGTTAAGCACTTTTGAGTAGTTTTCGGATTGGTTTCAGAACGGCTTGCATCACAATTAACTATTTTTTGCCAGGCATTCATTGTGGAACACAAGTGATTTTCTCGGCGAATTAAACATTTTGAGTAATTTGCCGATTGTTTTCAGAACGGCTTGCATCAAAATTAACTATTTTTTGCCGGACTTTCATTGTGGGAAAAAAGCGATTTTCTCGGCGAGTTAAGCATTTTGAATAATTTGCCGATGGGTTTCAGAACGGCTTCCATTGAAATTTACTATTTTTTGCCAGACATTCATTGTGGCCAAAAAGTGATTTTCTCGGCGAGGTAAGCATTTTGAGTAATTTGCCGATTGGTTTCAGGACGTTTTGCATTAAATGAACTATTTTTTGCCAACCATTCATTGTGGGAAAAAGGTGATCTTCTCGGCGAGTTAAGCACTTTGAGTAATTTGCCGATGGTTTTCAGAACTGCTTGCATTGAAATTTACTATGTTTTGCTAAGCATTCATTGTGGAACAAAAGTGATTTTCTCGGCGAGCATTTTGAGTATTTTGCCGATTGGTTTCAGAACGGCTTGCATTGAAATTTACTATTTTTTTCCAGACTTTCATTGTGGAACAAAAGTGATTTTCTCGGCGAGTTAAGGATTTTGAGTAATTTGCGGATTGGTTTCAGAACGGCTTGCGTCACTATTAACTATTTTTTGCCAGACATTCATTGTGGGAAAAAAGTGATTTTCTCGGCGAGTTAAGCATTTTGAGTAATTTGCCGATGAGTTTCAGAACGGCTTGCATCAAAATTAACAATTTTTTGCCAGACAGTCTTTGTGGGAAAAAGTGATTTTCTCGGCCAGTTAAGCACTTTGAGTAATTTGCCGATGGCTTGCATTGAAATTTACTATTTTTTGCCAGGCATTCGTTGTGGAACAAAAGTGATTTTCTCGGCGAGTTAAGCATTTTGAGTAATTTGCCGATTGGTTTCAGAACGGCTTGCATTGAAATTTACTACTTTTTGCCAGACATTCATTGTGGAACAAAAGTGATTTTCTCGGCGATTTAAGGATTTTGAGTAATTTGCCGATTGGTTTCAGAACGGCTTGCATTGAAATGTACTATTTTTTGCCAGACATTCATTGTGGGAAAAAAGTGATTTTCTACGGCGAGTTAAGCATTTTGAGTAGTTTTCGGATTGGTTTCAGAACGGCTTGCATCACAATTAACTATTTTTTGCCAGGCATTCATTGTGGAACACAAGTGATTTTCTCGGCGAATTAAGCATTTTGAGTAATTTGCCGATTGTTTTCAGAACGGCTTGCATCAAAATTAACTATTTTTTGCCGGCCTTTCATTGTGGGAAAAAAGTGATTTTCTCGGCGAGTTAAGTTTTGCCGATGGGTTTCAGAACGGCTTGCATTGACATTTACTATTTTTTGCCAGACATTCATTGTGGAACAAAAGTGATTTTCTAGGCGAGTTAAGCACTTTGATTAATTTGCCGATTGGTTTCAGAACGGCTTGCATTGAAATTTACTATTTTTTGCCAGACATTCATTGTGGAACAAAAGTGATTTTCTCGGCGAGCTAAGCATTTTGAGTAATTTGCCGATTGGTTTCAGAACGGCTTGCATTGAAATTGACTACTTTTTGCCAGACATTCATTGTGGAACAAAAGTGATTTTCTCGGCGAGTTAAGGATTTTGAGTAATTTGCCGATTGGTTTCAGAACGGCTTGCATTGAAATGTACTATTTTTTGCCAGACATTCATTGTGGGAAAAAAGTGATTTTCTACGGCGAGTTAAGCACTTTTGAGTAGTTTTCGGATTGGTTTCAGAACGGCTTGCATCACAATTAACTATTTTTTGCCAGGCATTCATTGTGGAACACAAGTGATTTTCTCGGCGAATTAAACATTTTGAGTAATTTGCCGATTGTTTTCAGAACGGCTTGCATCAAAATTAACTATTTTTTGCCGGACTTTCATTGTGGGAAAAAAGCGATTTTCTCGGCGAGTTAAGCATTTTGAATAATTTGCCGATGGGTTTCAGAACGGCTTCCATTGAAATTTACTATTTTTTGCCAGACATTCATTGTGGAACAAAAGTGATTTTCTCGGCGAGTTAAGCATTTTGAGTAATTTGCCGATTGGTTTCAGAACGGCTTGCATTGAAATTTACTATTTTTTGCCAGACATTCATTGTGGCCAAAAAGTGATTTTCTCGGCGAGGTAAGCATTTTGAGTAATTTGCCGATTGGTTTCAGGACGTTTTGCATTAAATGAACTATTTTTTGCCAACCATTCATTGTGGGAAAAAGGTGATCTTCTCGGCGAGTTAAGCACTTTGAGTAATTTGCCGATGGTTTTCAGAACTGCTTGCATTGAAATTTACTATTTTTTGCTAAGCATTCATTGTGGAACAAAAGTGATTTTCTCGGCGAGCATTTTGAGTATTTTGCCGATTGGTTTCAGAACGGCTTGCATTGAAATTTACTATTTTTTTCCAGACTTTCATTGTGGAACAAAAGTGATTTTCTCGGCGAGTTAAGGATTTTGAGTAATTTGCGGATTGGTTTCAGAACGGCTTGCGTCACTATTAACTATTTTTTGCCAGACATTCATTGTGGGAAAAAAGTGATTTTCTCGGCGAGTTAAGCATTTTGAGTAATTTGCCGATGAGTTTCAGAACGGCTTGCATCAAAATTAACAATTTTTTGCCAGACAGTCTTTGTGGGAAAAAGTGATTTTCTCGGCCAGTTAAGCACTTTGAGTAATTTGCCGATGGCTTGCATTGAAATTTACTATTTTTTGCCAGGCATTCGTTGTGGAACAAAAGTGATTTTCTCGGCGAGTTAAGCATTTTGAGTAATTTGCCGATTGGTTTCAGAACGGCTTGCATTGAAATTTACTACTTTTTGCCAGACATTCATTGTGGAACAAAAGTGATTTTCTCGGCGAGTTAAGGATTTTGAGTAATTTGCCGATTGGTTTCAGAACGGCTTGCATTGAAATGTACTATTTTTTGCCAGACATTCATTGTGGGAAAAAAGTGATTTTCTACGGCGAGTTAAGCATTTTGAGTAGTTTTCGGATTGGTTTCAGAACGGCTTGCATCACAATTAACTATTTTTTGCCAGGCATTCATTGTGGAACACAAGTGATTTTCTCGGCGAATTAAGCATTTTGAGTAATTTGCCGATTGTTTTCAGAACGGCTTGCATCAAAATTAACTATTTTTTGCCGGACTTTCATTGTGGGAAAAAAGTGATTTTCTCGGCGAGTTAAGTTTTGCCGATGGGTTTCAGAACGGCTTGCATTGAAATTTACTATTTTTTGCCAGACATTCATTGTGGAACAAAAGTGATTTTCTAGGCGACTTAAGCACTTTGAGTAATTTGCCGATTGGTTTCAGAACGGCTTGCATTGAAATTTACTATTTTTTGCCAGACATTCATTGTGGAACAAAAGTGATTTTCTCGGCGAGTTAAGCATTTTGAGTAATTTGCCGATTGGTTTCAGAACGACTTGCATCACAATTAATTATTTTTTGCCAGGCATTCATTGTGGAACACAAGTGATTTTCTCGGCGAGTTAAGGATTTTGAGTAATTTGCCGATTGGTTTCAGAACGGCTTGCATCAAAATTAACTATTTTTTGCCGGACTTTCATTGTGGGAAAAAAGCGATTTTCTCGGCGAGTTAAGCATTTTGAATAATTTGCGGATGGGTTTCAGAACGGCTTCCATTGAAATTTACTATTTTTTGCCAGACATTCATTGTGGAACAAAAGTGATTTTCTCGGCGAGTTAAGCATTTTGAGTAATTTGCCGATTGGTTTCAGAACGGCTTGCATTGAAATTTACTATTTTTTGCCAGACATTCATTGTGGCCAAAAAGTGATTTTCTCGGCGAGGTAAGCATTTTGAGTAATTAGCCGATTGGTTTCAGAACGGCTTGCATTGAAATTTACTATTTTTTGCCAGACATTCATTGTGGAACAAAAGTGATTTTCTCGGCGAGTTAAGCATTTTGAGTAATTTGCCGATTGGTTTCAGAACGGCTTGCATTGAAATTTACTATTTTTTGCCAGACATTCATTGTGGCCAAAAAGTGATTTTCTCGGCGAGGTAATCATTTTGAGTAATTTGCCGATTGGTTTCAGGACGTTTTGCATTAAATGAACTATTTTTCGCCAACCATTCATTGTGGGAAAAAGGTGATCTTCTCGGCGAGTTAAGCACTTTGAGTAATTTGCCGATGGTTTTCAGAACTGCTTGCATTGAAATTTACTATTTTTTGCCAGGCATTCATTGTGGAACACAAGTGATTTTCTCGGCGAATTAAGCATTTTGAGCAATTTGCCGATTGGTTTCAGAACGGCTTGCATCAAAATTAACTATTTTTTGCCAGACAGTCATTGTGGGAAAAAAGTGATTTTCTCGGCCAGTTAAGCACTTTGAGTAATTTGCCGATGGTTTTCAGAACTCCTTGCATTGAAATTCACTATTCTTTGCCAGGCATTCATTGTGGGAAAAAAGTGATTTTCTCGGCGAGTTAAGCATTTTGCGTAATTTGCCGATTGGTTTCAGAACGGCTTGCATTGAAATTTACTACTTTTTGCCAGACATTCATTGTGGAACAAAAGTGATTTTCTCGGCGAGTTAAGCACTTTGAGTAATTTGCCGATTTGTTTCAGAACGGCTTGCATTGAAATTCTCTATTTTTTGCCAGACATTCATTGTGGACCAAAAGTGATTTTCTCGGCGAGTTAAGCATTTTGAGCAAATTGCCGATTGGTTTCTGAACGGCTTGCATCACAATTAACTATTTTTTGCCAGACAGTCATTGTGGGAAAAAAGTGATTTTCTCGGCGAGTTAAGCACTTTGAGTAATTTGCCGATGGTTTTCAGAACTGCTTGCATTGAAATTTACTATTTTTTGCCAGGCATTCATTGTGGAACAAAAGTGATTTTCTCGGCGAGTTAAGCATTTTGAGTAATTTGCCGATTGGTTTCAGAACGGCTTGCATTGAAATTTACTACTTTTTGCCAGACATTCATTGTGGAACAAAAGTGATTTTCTCGGCGAGCTAAGCATTTTGAGTAATTTGCCGATTGGTTTCAGAACGGCTTGCATTGAAATTTACTACTTTTTGCCAGACATTCATTGTGGAACAAAAGTGATTTTCTCGGCGAGTTAAGGATTTTGAGTAATTTGCCGAATGGTTTCAGAACGGCTTGCATTGAAATGTACTATTTTTTGCCAGACATTCATTGTGGGAAAAAAGTGATTTTCTACGGCGAGCTAAGCATTTTGAGTAGTTTTCGGACTGGTTTCAGAACGGCTTGCATCACAATTAACTATTTTTTGCCAGGCATTCATTGTGGAACACAAGTGATTTTCTCGGCGATTTAAGGATTTTGAGTAATTTGTCGATTGTTTTCAGAACGGCTTGCATCATAATTAACTATTTTTTGCCGGACTTTCATTGTGGGAAAAAAGTGATTTTCTCGGCGAGTTAAGCATTTTGAATAATTTGCCGATGGGTTTCAGAACGGCTTGCATTGAAATTTACTATTTTTTGCCAGACATTCATTGTGGAACAAAAGTGATTTTCTCGGCGAGTTAAGCATTTTGAGTAATTTGCCGATTGGTTTCAGAACGGCTTGCATTGAAATTTACTATTTTTTGTCAGACATTCATTGTGGCAAAAAAGTGATTTTCTCGGCGAGGTAAGCATTTTGAGTAATTAGCCGATTGGTTTCAGAACGTTTTGCATTGAAATGAACTATTTTTTGCCAACCATTCATTGTGGGAAAAAGGTGATCTTCTCGGCGAGTTAAGCACTTTGAGTAATTTGCGGATTGGTTTCAGAACGGCTTGCATTGAAATTAACTAATTTTTGCCAACCATTCATTGTGGGAAAAAGGTGATCTTCTCGGCGAGTTAAGCACTTTGAGTAATTTGCCGATGATTTTCAGAACTGCTTGCATTGAAATTTACTATTTTTTGCCAGGCATTCATTGTGGAACACAAGTGATTTTCTCGGCGAATTAAGCATTTTGAGCAATTTGCCGATTGGTTTCAGAACGGCTTGCATCAAAATTAACTATTTTTTGCCAGACAGTCATTGTGGGAAAAAAGTGATTTTCTCGGCCAGTTAAGCACTTTGAGTAATTTGCCGATGGTTTTCAGAACTCCTTGCATTGAAATTCACTATTCTTTGCCAGGCATTCATTGTGGGAAAAAAGTGATTTTCTCGGCGAGTTAAGCATTTTGCGTAATTTGCCGATTGGTTTCAGAACGGCTTGCATTGAAATTTACTATTTTTTTCCAGACATTCATTGTGGAACAAAAGTGATTTTCTCGGCGAGCTAAGCATTTTGAGTAATTTGCCGATTGGTTTCAGAACGGCTTGCATTTAAATTAACTAATTTTTGCCAACCATTCATTGTGGGAAAAAGGTGATCTTCTCGGCAAGTTAAGCACTTTGAGTAATTTGCCGATGGTTTTCAGAACTGCTTGCATTGAAATTTACTATTTTTTGCCAGGCATTCATTGTGGAACACAAGTGATTTTCTCGGCGAATTAAGCATTTTGAGCAATTTGCCGATTGGTTTCAGAACGGCTTGCATCAAAATTAACTATTTTTTGCCAGACAGTCATTGTGGGAAAAAAGTGATTTTCTCGGCCAGTTAAGCACTTTGAGTAATTTGCCGATGGTTTTCAGAACTCCTTGCATTGAAATTCACTATTCTTTGCCAGGCATTCATTGTGGGAAAAAAGTGATTTTCTCGGCGAGTTAAGCATTTTGCGTAATTTGCCGATTGGTTTCAGAACGGCTTGCATTGAAATTTACTACTTTTTGCCAGACATTCATTGTGGAACAAAAGTGATTTTCTCGGCGAGTTAAGCACTTTGAGTAATTTGCCGATTTGTTTCAGAACGGCTTGCATTGAAATTCTCTATTTTTTGCCAGACATTCATTGTGGACCAAAAGTGATTTTCTCGGCGAGTTAAGCATTTTGAGCAAATTGCCGATTGGTTTCTGAACGGCTTGCATCACAATTAACTATTTTTTGCCAGACAGTCATTGTGGGAAAAAAGTGATTTTCTCGGCGAGTTAAGCACTTTGAGTAATTTGCCGATGGTTTTCAGAACTGCTTGCATTGAAATTTACTATTTTTTGCCAGGCATTCATTGTGGAACAAAAGTGATTTTCTCGGCGAGTTAAGCATTTTGAGTAATTTGCCGATTGGTTTCAGAACGGCTTGCATTGAAATTTACTACTTTTTGCCAGACATTCATTGTGGAACAAAAGTGATTTTCTCGGCGAGCTAAGCATTTTGAGTAATTTGCCGATTGGTTTCAGAACGGCTTGCATTGAAATTTACTACTTTTTGCCAGACATTCATTGTGGAACAAAAGTGATTTTCTCGGCGAGTTAAGGATTTTGAGTAATTTGCCGAATGGTTTCAGAACGGCTTGCATTGAAATGTACTATTTTTTGCCAGACATTCATTGTGGGAAAAAAGTGATTTTCTACGGCGAGCTAAGCATTTTGAGTAGTTTTCGGACTGGTTTCAGAACGGCTTGCATCACAATTAACTATTTTTTGCCAGGCATTCATTGTGGAACACAAGTGATTTTCTCGGCGATTTAAGGATTTTGAGTAATTTGTCGATTGTTTTCAGAACGGCTTGCATCATAATTAACTATTTTTTGCCGGACTTTCATTGTGGGAAAAAAGTGATTTTCTCGGCGAGTTAAGCATTTTGAATAATTTGCCGATGGGTTTCAGAACGGCTTGCATTGAAATTTACTATTTTTTGCCAGACATTCATTGTGGCAAAAAAGTGATTTTCTCGGCGAGGTAAGCATTTTGAGTAATTAGCCGATTGGTTTCAGAACGTTTTGCATTGAAATGAACTATTTTTTGCCAACCATTCATTGTGGGAAAAAGGTGATCTTCTCGGCGAGTTAAGCACTTTGAGTAATTTGCGGATTGGTTTCAGAACGGCTTGCATTGAAATTAACTAATTTTTGCCAACCATTCATTGTGGGGAAAAAGTGGTTTTCTCGGTGAGTTAAGCACTTTGAGTAATTTGCCGATGGTTTTCAGAACTGCTTGCATTGAAATTTACTATTTTTTGCCAGGCATTCATTGTGGAACAAAAGTGATTTTCTCGGTGAGTTAAGCATTTTGAGTAATTTGCCGATTGGTTTCAGAACGGCTTGCATTGAAATTTACTATTTTTTTCCAGACATTCATTGTGGAACAAAAGTGATTTTCTCGGCGAGCTAAGCATTTTGAGTAATTTGCCGATTGGTTTCAGAACGGCTTGCATTGAAATTTACTACTTTTTGCCAGACATTCATTGTGGAACAAAAGTGATTTTCTCGGCGAGTTAAGGATTTTGAGTAATTTGCCGAATGGTTTCAGAACGGCTTGCATTGAAATGTACTATTTTTTGCCAGACATTCATTGTGGGAAAAAAGTGATTTTCTACGGCGAATTAAGCATTTTGAGTAATTTGTCGATTGTTTTCAGAACGGCTTGCATCATAATTAACTATTTTTTGCCGGACTTTCATTGTGGGAAAAAAGTGATTTTCTCGGCGAGTTAAGCATTTTGAATAATTTGCCGATGGGTTT
Source organism: Scyliorhinus torazame (assembly GCF_047496885.1). Classification (NCBI taxonomy): domain Eukaryota; kingdom Metazoa; phylum Chordata; class Chondrichthyes; order Carcharhiniformes; family Scyliorhinidae; genus Scyliorhinus; species Scyliorhinus torazame. The sequence goes on from NW_027308096.1 coordinate 132,398, forward strand.
CAGAATGGCTTGCATTGAAATTTACTATTTTTTGCCAGACATTCATTGTGGAACAAAAGTGATTTTCTCGGCGAGTTAAGCATTTTGAGTAATTTGCCGATTGGTTTCAGAACGGCTTGCATTGAAATTTACTATTTTTTGCCAGACATTCATTGTGGCAAAAAAGTGATTTTCTCGGCGAGGTAAGCATTTTGAGTAATTAGCCGATTGGTTTCAGAACGTTTTGCATTGAAATGAACTATTTTTTGCCAACCATTCATTGTGGGAAAAAGGTGATCTTCTCGGCGAGTTAAGCACTTTGAGTAATTTGCGGATTGGTTTCAGAACGGCTTGCATCGAAATTAACTAATTTTTGCCAACCATTCATTGTGGGGAAAAAGTGGTTTTCTCGGCGAGTTAAGCACTTTGAGTAATTTGCCGATGGTTTTCAGAACTGCTTGCATTGAAATTTACTATTTTTTGCCAGGCATTCATTGTGGAACAAAAGTGATTTTCTCGGCGAGTTAAGCATTTTGAGTAATTTGCCGATTGGTTTCAGAACGGCTTGCATTGAAATTTACTATTTTTTTCCAGACATTCATTGTGGAACAAAAGTGATTTTCTCGGCGAGTTAAGGATTTTGAGTAATTTGCCGATTGGTTTCAGAACGGCTTGCATTGAAATGTACTATTTTTTGCCAGACATTCATTGTGGGAAAAAAGTGATTTTCTCGGCGAGTTAAGCATTGTGAGTAGTTTTCGGATTGGTTTCAGAACGGCTTGCATCACAATTAACTATTTTTTGCCAGGCATTCATTGTGGAACACAAGTGATTTTCTCGTCGAATTAAGCATTTTGAGTAATTTGCCGATTGTTTTCAGAACGGCTTGCATCAAAATTAACTATTTTTGCCGGACTTTCATTGTGGGAAAAAAGTGATTTTCTCGGCGAGTTAAGCATTTTGAATACTTTGCCGATGGGTTTCAGAACGGCTTGCATTGAAATTTACTATTTTTTGCCAGACATTCATTGTGGAACAAAAGTGATTTTCTAGGCGAGTTAAGCACTTTGATTAATTTGCCGATTGGTTTCAGAACGGCTTGCATTGAAATTTACTATTTTTTGCCAGACATTCATTGTGGAACAAAAGTGATTTTCTCGGCGAGTTAAGCATTTTGAGTAATTTGCCGATTGGTTTCAGAACGGCTTGCATTGAAATTGACTACTTTTTGCCAGACATTCATTGTGGAACAAAAGTGATTTTCTCGGCGAGTTAAGGATTTTGAGTAAATTGCCGATTGTTTTCAGAACGGCTTGCATCAAAATTAACTATTTTTTGCCGGACTTTCATTGTGGGAAAAAAGCGATTTTCTCGGCGAGTTAAGCATTTTGAATAATTTGCCGATGGGTTTCAGAACGGCTTCCATTGAAATTTACTATTTTTTGCCAGACATTCATTGTGGAACAAAAGTGATTTTCTCGGCGAGTTAAGCATTTTGAGTAATTTGCCGATTGGTTTCAGAACGGCTTGCATTGAAATTTACTATTTTTTGCCAGACATTCATTGTGGCCAAAAAGTGATTTTCTCGGCGAGGTAAGCATTTTGAGTAATTTGCCGATTGGTTTCAGGACGTTTTGCATTAAATGAACTATTTTTTGCCAACCATTCATTGTGGGAAAAAGGTGATCTTCTCGGCGAGTTAAGCACTTTGAGTCATTTGCCGATGGTTTTCAGAACTGCTTGCATTGAAATTTACTATTTTTTGCTAAGCATTCATTGTGGAACAAAAGTGATTTTCTCGGCGAGCATTTTGAGTATTTTGCCGATTGGTTTCAGAACGGCTTGCATTGAAATTTACTATTTTTTTCCAGACTTTCATTGTGGAACAAAAGTGATTTTCTCGGCGAGTTAAGGATTTTGAGTAATTTGCGGATTGGTTTCAGAACGGCTTGCGTCACTATTAACTATTTTTTGCCAGACATTCATTGTGGGAAATAAGTGATTTTCTCGGCGAGTTAAGCATTTTGAGTAATTTGCCGATGAGTTTCAGAACGGCTTGCATCAAAATTAACAATTTTTTGCCAGACAGTCTTTGTGGGAAAAAGTGATTTTCTCGGCCAGTTAAGCACTTTGAGTAATTTGCCGATGGCTTGCATTGAAATTTACTATTTTTTGCCAGGCATTCGTTGTGGAACAAAAGTGATTTTCTCGGCGAGTTAAGCATTTTGAGTAATTTGCCGATTGGTTTCAGAACGGCTTGCATTGAAATTTACTACTTTTTGCCAGACATTCATTGTGGAACAAAAGTGATTTTCTCGGCGAGTTAAGGATTTTGAGTAATTTGCCGATTGGTTTCAGAACGGCTTGCATTGAAATGTACTATTTTTTGCCAGACATTCATTGTGGGAAAAAAGTGATTTTCTACGGCGAGTTAAGCATTTTGAGTAGTTTTCGGATTGGTTTCAGAACGGCTTGCATCACAATTAACTATTTTTTGCCAGGCATTCATTGTGGAACACAAGTGATTTTCTCGGCGAATTAAGCATTTTGAGTAATTTGCCGATTGTTTTCAGAACGGCTTGCATCAAAATTAACTATTTTTTGCCGGACTTTCATTGTGGGAAAAAAGTGATTTTCTCGGCGAGTTAAGTTTTGCCGATGGGTTTCAGAACGGCTTGCATTGAAATTTACTATTTTTTGCCAGACATTCATTGTAGAACAAAAGTGATTTTCTAGGCGACTTAAGCACTTTGAGTAATTTGCCGATTGGTTTCAGAACGGCTTGCATTGAAATTTACTATTTTGTGCCATACATTCATTGTGGAACAAAAGTGATTTTCTCGGCGAGTTAAGCATTTTGAGTAATTTGCCGATTGGTTTCAGAACTGCTTGCATTGAAATTTACTATTTTTTGCCAGGCATTCATTGTGGGAAAAAAGTGATTTTCACGGCGAGTTAAGCATTTTGCGTAATTTGCCGATTGGTTTCAGAGCGGCTTGCATTGAAATTTACTACTTTTTGCCAGACATTCATTGTGGAACAAAAGTGATTTTCTCGGCGAGTTAAGCACTTTGAGTAATTTGCCGATTGGTTTCAGAACGGCTTGCATCACAATTTACTATTTTTTGCCAGACATTCATTGTGGAACAAAAGTGATTTTCTCGGCGAGTTAAGCATTTTGAGTAAATTGCCGATTGGTTTCTGAACGGCTTGCATCACAATTAACTATTTTTTGCCAGACAGTCATTGTGGGAAAAAAGTGATTTTCTCGGCGAGTTTAGCACTTTGAGTAATTTGCCGATGGTTTTCAGAACTGCTTGCATTGAAATTTACTATTTTTTGCCAGACATTCATTGTGGAACAAAAGTGATTTTCTCGGCGAGTTAAGCATTTTGAGTAATTTGCCGATTGGTTTCAGAACGGGTTGCATTGGAATGTACTATTTTTTGCCAGACACTCATTGTGGGAAAAAAGTGATTTTCTACGGCGAGTTAAGCAGTTTGAGTAGTTTGCGGATTGGTTTCAGAACGGCTTGCATCACAATTAAGTATTTTTTGCCATGCATTCATTGTGGAACACAAGTGATTTTCTCGGCGAATTAAGCATTTTGAGCAATTTGCCGACTGGTTTCAGAACGGCTTGCATCAAAATTAACTATTTTTTGCCAGACAGTCATTGTGGGAAAAAAGTGATTTTCTCGGCGAGTTAAGCACTATGAGTAATTTGCCGATGGTTTTCAGAACAGCTTGCATTTAATTTACTATTTTTTGCCAGGCATTCATTGTGGGAAAAAAGTGATTTTCTCGGCGAGTTAAGCATTTTGAGTAAATTGCCGATTGGTTTCAGAACGGCTTGCATCACAATTAACTATTTTTTGCCAGACAGTCATTGTGGGAAAAAAGTGATTTTCTCGGCGAGTTAAGCACTTTGAGTAATTTGCCGATGGTTTTCAGAACTGCTTGCATTGAAATTTGCATTGAAAGTGGGAATAGAGCAGGTATACAAAGTGTGGAGAGAGTGCAGAGCAGGTTTACAGAGTGTGGAGAGAGTGAGAGCAGAGTGGGTACACAGTGTGGAGAAGTGTGAGAGCAGAGTGGGTACACAGTGTAGAGAGAGTGAGAGCAGAGTGGGTACACACAGTGTGGAGAGAGTGAGAGCAGAGTGGGGATGCACAATGTGGAGAGAGAGAGCAGAGTGGTATACACAGTGCGGAGTGAGTGAGAGCAGAGTGGGAATACACATTGCGGAGTGAGTGAGAGCAGAGTGGGTATACACATTGCGGAGTGCGGGAGAGCAGAGTGGGTACACACAGTGTGGAAAGAGAGAGCAGAGTGGGTACACACAGTGTGGAGAGAGTGAGAGCAGAGTGGGGATACACAATGTGGAGAGAGAGAGAGCAGAGTGGTACACACAGTTTGGTGAGAGTGAGAGCAGAGTGGGTATACACAGTGTGGAGTGAGTGATAGCAGAGTGGGCATACACAGTGAGGAGTGAGTGAGAGGAGAGTGGGTACACAGTGTTGAGAAAATGAGAGCAGAGTGGGTATACACAGTGTGGAGAGAGAGAGCACAGTGAGTATACAAGGTGCAGAGTGAATGAGAGCAGAGTGGGTACACATAGTGTGGAGAGAGTGAAAGAAGAGCACGTATACACAGTGTTGAGAGAGTGGGGATAGAGCAGGTATACAAAGTGTGGAGAGAGTGCAGAGTGGATTTACAGAGTGTGGAGAGAGTGAGAGCAGAGTGGGTACACAGTGTGGAGAAAATGAGAGCAGAGTGGATGTACACAGTGTGCAGATGTGTGAGAGCAGAGTGGGTACACAGTGTGGAGAGAGTGGGAGCAGAGCAGGTATACACAGTGTGGAGTGAATGAGAGCAGAGTGAGTATAGACAGTGTGGAGAGAGTGAAAGCAGAGTTGGTATACACAGTGCGGAGTGAGTGAGAGCAGAGTGGGTATACACAGTGCAGAGTGAGAGAGAGCAGAGTGCGTGTACACAGTGCGGAGTGAGGGAGAGCAGAGTGGGTACACACAGTGTGGAAAGAGAGAGCAGAGTGGGTACACAAAGTGTGGAGAGAGTGAGAGCAGAGTGGGGATGCACAATGTGGAGAGAGAGAGCAGAGTGGAACACACAGTTTGGTGAGAGTGAGAGCAGAGTGGGTATACACAGTGTGGAGTGAGTGATTGCAGAGTGGGTATACACAGTGTGGAGTGAGTGGGAGCAGAGTGGGTATGCTGGAGAGAGTGAGAGCAGAGCAAGTTTACAAAAAGTGGAGCGAGAGAGAGCAAAGTGGGTACACACAGTGTGGAGAGAGTGAGGGCAGAGTGTGTATGCACAGTTTGGAGAGAGAGAGCAGAGTGGCACACACAGTGTGGAGCGAGAGAGAGCAGAGTGGGTACACACAGAGCGGAGAATGAGAGAGCAGAGTAGGTACACACAGTGTGGAGAGAGTGAGAGCAGAGTGGCTATACACCGTGTGGAGTGAGTGGGAGCAGAGTGGGATCACACAGTGTGGAAAGAGAGAGCAGAGTGGGGACATACAGTGTGGAGAAAGTGAGAGCAGAGTGGGTATGATCAGTGTGGAGAGAGAGGGAGCAGAGTGGTACACACAGTGTGGAGCGAGAGCGAGCAGAGTGGGTACGCACAATGTGGAGAGAGAGAGAGAGCAGAGTGGGTATACACAGTGTGGAGTGAGTGAGAGCAGAGTGGGTATACACAGTGTGGAGTGAGTGAGAGCAGAGTGGGCATAGACAGTGTGGAGAGAGTGAAAGCAGAGTTGGTATACACAGTGTGGAGTGAGTGAGAGCAGAGTGGGTATACACAGTGCGAAGTGAGTGAGAGCAGAGCGGGTATACACAGAAGGAAGAGAGTGAGAGCAGAGTGGGTATACACAGTGTGGAGAGAGAGAGCAGAGTGGATCTGCACAGTGCGGAGTGAGAGAGCAGAGTGGGTATACACATTGTGGAGAGAGTGGCAGCAGAGTGGGTATACACAGTGTGGAGAGAGTGAGAGCAGAGTGGGTACACAGTGTAGAGAGAGCGAAAGCAGAGTGGGGACACAGTGTGGAGAGAGTGGGAGCAGAGTGGGTATTACACAGTGTGAGAGAGTGAGAGCAGAGTGGGTGCACACAGTGTGGAGAGAGTGGGAGCAGAGTGGGTATTACACATCTGGGAATGCTAACCTTGGATACTAAGGAACGGAAATGGTACATCGTAAAAATTAAGAAATTCACTGTTTTGAAAATGACAGCCAAGCAATTTAAGGACACATGCAGCATTCAAACTGAATTAAAACGCAAGACTTACTTTTATAATCTTGCAAAATTCTGCAATGACATAATCAAAGAATAAATCTAAGGAGGCACTGAGGGAACATAGCACAAGTTCTCACAGAAAGAATCTTATAATCACATCCACATTATCAGCCCAATGGCCCCACCGTGGAGAGAGTGAGATCAGAGTGGGTATACACAGTGCGGCGAGACTGAGAGCAGAGTGGGTATACACAGTGTGAGAGCAGAGTGGGTGTACACAGTGTATAGAGAGTGGGAGCAGAGTGGGAAAACACAATGTGCAGAGAGTGGGAGCAGAGTGGGTATACACAGTGTGGAGAGAGTGAGAGCAGTTTGGGTATACACAGTGCGGCGAGACTGAGAGCAGAGTGGGTGTACACAGTGTGGAGAGAGTGGGAGCAGAGTGGGTATACACCGTGGAGAGAGTGAGATCAGAGTGGATATGCACAGTGAGGAGTGAGAGAGCAGAGTGGGTATACACATTGTGGAGAGAGTGGGAACAGAGTGGACGTACACAGTGTGGAGAATTGTGAGAGCAGAGTGGGTACACAGTGTGGAGTGAGTGAGAGCATAGTGGGCACACAGTGTAGAGAGAGCGAAAGCTGAGAGGGTACACAGTGTGGAGAGAGTGGGAGCAGAGTGGGTATACACAGTGTGAGAGCAGAGTGGGTGTACACAGTGTATAGAGAGTGGGAGCAGAGTGGGAAAACACAGTGTGGAGAGAGTGGGAGCAGAGTGGGTATACACAATGTGCAGAGAGTGGGAGCAGAGTGGGTATACACAGTGTGGAGAGAGTGAGAGCAGTTTGGGTATACACAGTGCGCCGAGACTGAGAGCAGAGTGGGTGTACACAGTGTGGAGAGAGTGGGAGCAGAGTGGGTATACACCGTGGAGAGAGTGAGATCAGAGTGGATATGCACAGTGAGGAGTGAGAGAGCAGAGTGGGTATACACATTGTGGAGAGAGTGGGAGCAGAGTGGACGTACACAGTGTGGAGAATTGTGAGAGCAGAGTGGGTACACAGTGTGGAGTGAGTGAGAGCATAGTGGGCACACAGTGTAGAGAGAGCGAAAGCTGAGAGGGTACACAGTGTGGAGAGAGTGGGAGCAGAGTGGGTATACACAGTGTGAGAGCAGAGTGGGTGTACACAGTGTATAGAGAGTGGGAGCAGAGTGGGAAAACACAGTGTGGAGAGAGTGGGAGCAGAGTGGGTATACACAGTGTGGAGAGAGTGAGAGCAGAGTGGGTATACACTGTGCGGAGAGACTGAGAGCAGAGTGGGTGTACACAGTGTGGAGAGAGTGCGAGCAGAGTGGGTATACACTGTGGAGAATGTGAGAGCAGAGTGGATATACACAGTGCGGAGTGAAAGAGCAGAGTAAGTATACACATTGCGGAGAGAGTGGGAGCAGAGTGGATGTACACAGTGTGGAGAAGTGTGAGAACAGAGTGGGTACACAGTGTGGAGAGAGTGAGAGCATAATGGGTAGACAGGAGAGAGTGAGAGCAGAGCAGGTATACAAAATGTGGAGAGAGTGAGAGCAGAGTGGGTAAACACAGTGTGGAGAGAGAGAGAGCAGAGTGGGTACGCACAATGTGGAGAGAGAGAGAGCAGAGTGGGGACATACAGTGTGGAGAAAGTGGGAGCAGAGTGGGTATGCACAGTGTTGAGAGAGTGAGCAGAGTGGGTACACACTGTGGAGAGAGTGAGAGGAGAGGGGTATACACAGTGTGGAGAGAGAGAGAGCAGAGTGGGTACACACAGGGTGGAGAGAGAAGCAGAGTGGGTACACACAGTGTGGAGAGAGTAAGAGCAGAGTGGGTGTACACAGTGTGGAGTGAGTGAGAGCAGAGTGGGTTCACACAGTGGGGAAAGAGAGAGCAGAGTGGGGACATACAGTGTGGAGAAAGTGAGAGCAGAGTGGGTATGCACAGTGTGGAGAGAGTGAGCAGGGTGGGTACACACTGTGGAGAGAGTGAGAGCAGAGGGGTATACACAGTGTGGAGAGAGAGAGAGAGCAGAGTGGGTACACACAGTGTGGAGAGAGAGAGCAGAGTGGGTACACACAGTGTGGAGAGAGTAAGAGCAGAGTGGGTGTACACAGTGTGGAGTGAGTCAGAGCAGAGAGGGTACACAGTGTAGAGAGAGTGAGAGCAGAGTGGGTACACAGTGTGGAGAGAGTGGGAGCAGAGTGGGTACACATAGTGAGGAGAGAGTGAGAGCAAAGCAGGTATACACGGTGTGGAGAGAGTGGGAACAGAGCAGGTATACAAAGTGTGGAGTGAGTGAGAGCAGAGTGAGCATAGACAGTGTGGAGTGAATGAAAGCAGAGTTGGTATACACAGTGCGGAGTGAGTGAGAGCAGAGTGGTTATACACAGTGCGGAGTGAGAGAGAGCAGAGTGGGTATACATATTGTGGAGAGAGTGAGAGCAGAGAGTGTACACACAGTGTGGAAAGAGTGAGAGCAGAGTGGGTATACACGGTGTGGAGAGAGTGAGAGCAGAGCGGGGACAGAGTGTGGAGTGAGTGAGAGCAGAATGGGTATGCACACTGTGGAGTGAGTGAGAGCAGAGCGGGTATACACAGAAGGGAGAGAGTGAGAGCAGAGTGGGTATACACAGTGTGGAGAGAGAGAGCAGAGTGGATCTTCACAGTGCGGACTGAGAGAGCAGAGTGGGTATACACATTGTGGAGAGAGTGGGAGCAGAGTGGGTACACACAGTGTGTAGTGAGTGAGAGCAGAGTGGGTATACACAGTGTGGAGAGAGTGGGAGCAGAGTGGGTATACAGTATAGAGAGAGCGAAAGCAGAGTGGGGACACAGTGTGGAGAGAGTGGGAGCAGAGTGGGTATTACACAGTGTGAGAGAGTGAGAGCAGAGTTGGTGCACACAGTGTGGAGAGAGTGGGAGCAGAGTGGGTATACACAATGTGCAGAGAGTGGGAGCAGAGTGGGTATACACCGTGGAGAGAGTGAGATCAGAGTGGATATGCACAGTGCGAAGTGAGAGAGCAGAGTGGGTACACAGTGTGGAGTGAGTGAGAGCATAGTGGGCACACAGTGTAGAGAGAGCGAAAGCTGAGAGGGTACACAGTGTGGTGAGAGTGGGAGCAGATTGGGTATACAGAGTGTGGAGAGAGTGCGAGGAGAGTGGGTACACAGTGCAGAGAAAATGATAGCAGAGTGGATGTACACAGTGTGCAGAAGTCTGAGAGCAGAGTGGGTACACAGTGTGGAGATAGTGAGAGCAGAGTGGGTACACAGTGTAGAGAGAGTGAGAGCAGAGTGGGTACACAGTGTGGAGAGAGTGGGAGCAGAGTGGGTACACATAGTGTGGAGAGAGTGAGAGCAGAGCAGTTATACACAGTGTGGAGAGAGTGGGTACAGAGCAGGAATACAAAGTGTGGAGTGAGTGAGAGCAGAGTGAGCATAGACAGTGTGGAGAGAGTGAAAGCAGAGTTGGTATACACAGTGCGGAGTGAGTGAGAGCAGAGTGGGTATACACAGTGCGAAGTGAGTGAGAGCAGAGCGGGTATACACAGAAGGAAGAGAGTGAGAGCAGAGTGGGTATACACAGTGTGGAGAGAGAGAGCAGAGTGGATCTGCACAGTGCGGAGTGAGAGAGCAGAGTGGGTATACACATTGTGGAGAGAGTGGCAGCAGAGTGGGTATACACAGTGTGGAGAGAGTGAGAGCAGAGTGGGTACACAGTGTAGAGAGAGCGAAAGCAGAGTGGGGACACAGTGTGGAGAGAGTGGGAGCAGAGTGGGTATTACACAGTGTGAGAGAGTGAGAGCAGAGTGGGTGCACACAGTGTGGAGAGAGTGGGAGCAGAGTGGGTATACACAATGTGCAGAGAGTGGGAGCAGAGTGGGTATACACAGTGTGGAGAGAGTGAGAGCAGTTTGGGTATACACAGTGCGGCGAGACTGAGAGCAGAGTGGGTGTACACAGTGTGGAGAGAGTGGGAGCAGAGTGGGTATACACCGTGGAGAGAGTGAGATCAGAGTGGATATGCACAGTGAGGAGTGAGAGAGCAGAGTGGGTATACACATTGTGGAGAGAGTGGGAGCAGAGTGGACGTACACAGTGTGGAGAATTGTGAGAGCAGAGTGGGTACACAGTGTGGAGTGAGTGAGAGCATAGTGGGCACACAGTGTAGAGAGAGCGAAAGCTGAGAGGGTACACAGTGTGGAGAGAGTGGGAGCAGAGTGGGTATACACAGTGTGAGAGCAGAGTGGGTGTACACAGTGTATAGAGAGTGGGAGCAGAGTGGGAAAACACAGTGTGGAGAGAGTGGGAGCAGAGTGGGTATACACAGTGTGGAGAGAGTGAGAGCAGAGTGGGTATACACTGTGCGGAGAGACTGAGAGCAGAGTGGGTGTACACAGTGTGGAGAGAGTGCGAGCAGAGTGGGTATACACTGTGGAGAATGTGAGAGCAGAGTGGATATACACAGTGCGGAGTGAAAGAGCAGAGTAAGTATACACATTGCGGAGAGAGTGGGAGCAGAGTGGATGTACACAGTGTGGAGAAGTGTGAGAACAGAGTGGGTACACAGTGTGGAGAGAGTGAGAGCATAATGGGTAGACAGGAGAGAGTGAGAGCAGAGCAGGTATACAAAATGTGGAGAGAGTGAGAGCAGAGTGGGTAAACACAGTGTGGAGAGAGAGAGAGCAGAGTGGGTACGCACAATGTGGAGAGAGAGAGAGCAGAGTGGGGACATACAGTGTGGAGAAAGTGGGAGCAGAGTGGGTATGCACAGTGTTGAGAGAGTGAGCAGAGTGGGTACACACTGTGGAGAGAGTGAGAGGAGAGGGGTATACACAGTGTGGAGAGAGAGAGAGCAGAGTGGGTACACACAGGGTGGAGAGAGAAGCAGAGTGGGTACACACAGTGTGGAGAGAGTAAGAGCAGAGTGGGTGTACACAGTGTGGAGTGAGTGAGAGCAGAGTGGGTTCACACAGTGGGGAAAGAGAGAGCAGAGTGGGGACATACAGTGTGGAGAAAGTGAGAGCAGAGTGGGTATGCACAGTGTGGAGAGAGTGAGCAGGGTGGGTACACACTGTGGAGAGAGTGAGAGCAGAGGGGTATACACAGTGTGGAGAGAGAGAGAGAGCAGAGTGGGTACACACAGTGTGGAGAGAGAGAGCAGAGTGGGTACACACAGTGTGGAGAGAGTAAGAGCAGAGTGGGTGTACACAGTGTGGAGTGAGTCAGAGCAGAGAGGGTACACAGTGTAGAGAGAGTGAGAGCAGAGTGGGTACACAGTGTGGAGAGAGTGGGAGCAGAGTGGGTACACATAGTGTGGAGAGAGTGAGAGCAGAGCAGGTATACACGGTGTGGAGAGAGTGGGAACAGAGCAGGTATACAAAGTGTGGAGTGAGTGAGAGCAGAGTGAGCATAGACAGTGTGGAGTGAGTGAAAGCAGAGTTGGTATACACAGTGCGGAGTGAGTGAGAGCAGAGTGGTTATACACAGTGCGGAGTGAGAGAGAGCAGAGTGGGTATACATATTGTGGAGAGAGTGAGAGCAGAGAGTGTACACACAGTGTGGAAAGAGTGAGAGCAGAGTGGGTATACACGGTGTGGAGAGAGTGAGAGCAGAGCGGGGACAGAGTGTGGAGTGAGTGAGAGCAGAATGGGTATGCACATTGTGGAGTGAGTGAGAGCAGAGCGGGTATACACAGAAGGGAGAGAGTGAGAGCAGAGTGGGTATACACAGTGTGGAGAGAGAGAGCAGAGTGGATCTGCACAGTGCGGAGTGAGAGAGCAGAGTGGGTATACACATTGTGGAGAGAGTGGGAGCAGTGTGGGTACACACAGTGTGTAGTGAGTGAGAGCAGAGTGGGTATACACAGTGTGGAGAGAGTGGGAGCAGAGTGGGTATACAGCATCGAGAGAGCGAAAGCAGAGTGGGGACACAGTGTGGAGAGAGTGGGAGCAGAGTGGGTATTACACAGTGTGAGAGAGTGAGAGCAGAGTTGGTGCACACAGTGTGGAGAGAGTGGGAGCAGAGTGGGTATACACAATGTGCAGAGAGTGGGAGCAGAGTGGGTATACACCGTGGAGAGAGTGAGATCAGAGTGGATATGCACAGTGCGAAGTGAGAGAGCAGAGTGGGTACACAGTGTGGAGTGAGTGAGAGCATAGTGGGCACACAGTGTAGAGAGAGCGAAAGCTGAGAGGGTACACAGTGTGGAGAGAGTGGGAGCAGAGAGGGTATACACAGTGTGGAGAGAGTGGGAGCAGAGTGGGTATACACAGTGTGGAGAGAGTGGGAGCAGAGTGGGTATACACAGTGTGGAGAGAGTGAGAGCAGAGTGGGTATACACTGTGCGGAGAGACTGAGAGCAGAGTGGGTGTACACTTTGTGGAGAGAGTGCGATCAGAGTGGATATACACTGTGGAGACTGTGAGAGCAGAGTGGATGTACACATTGTGGAGAAGTGTGAGAACAGAGTGGGAACACAGTGTGGAGAGAGTGAGAGCAGAGTGGGTACACAGGAGAGAGTGAGAGCAGAGCAGGTATACAATATGTGGAGAGAGTGAGAGCAGAGTGGGTATACACACTGCGGAATGAGTGAGTGCAGAGTGGGTATACACAGTGCGGAGTGAGTGAGATAAGACTGGGTATGCAAAGTGTGGAGAGAGTGAGAGCAGAGTGGGTATACACAGTATGGAGTGAGTGAAAGAAGAGTGTATACACAGAGGGTATACACAGTGTGGGGTGAGTGAGAGCAGAGTGGGTACACTGGAGAGAGTGAGAGCAGAGCAGGTATACAAAAAGTGGAGCGAGAGAGAGCAGAGTGGGTAAACCCAGTTTGGAGAGAGAGAGAGCAGAGTGGGTAAAACCAGTTTGGAGAGAGAGAGAGCAGAGTGGGTATGCACAATGTGGAGAGAGAGAGAGCAGAGTGGGTATACACAGTGTGGAGTGAGTAAGAGCAGAGTGGGTATACACAGTGTGGAGTGAGTGAGAGCAGAGTGGGTTCACACAGTGTGGAAAGAGAGAGCAGAGTGGGTACATACAGTGTGGAGAAAGTGGGAGCAGAGTGGGTATGCACAGTGTTGAGAGAGTGAGCAGAGTGGGTACACACTGTGGAGAGAGTGAGAGCAGAATGGGTAGACAGGAGAGAGTGAGAGCAGAGCAGGTATACAAAATGTGGAGAGAGTGAGAGCAGAGTGGGTACGCACAATGTGGAGAGAGAGAGAGCAGAGTGGGGACATACAGTGTGGAGAAAGTGGGAGCAGAGTGGGTATGCACAGTGTTGAGAGAGTGAGCAGAGTGGGTACACACTGTGGAGAGAGTGAGAGGAGAGGGGTATACACAGTGTGGAGAGAGAGAGAGCAGAGTGGGTACACACAGGGTGGAGAGAGAAGCAGAGTGGGTACACACAGTGTGGAGAGAGTAAGAGCAGAGTGGGTGTACACAGTGTGGAGTGAGTGAGAGCAGAGTGGGTTCACACAGTGGGGAAAGAGAGAGCAGAGTGGGGACATACAGTGTGGAGAAAGTGAGAGCAGAGTGGGTATGCACAGTGTGGAGAGAGTGAGCAGGGTGGGTACACACTGTGGAGAGAGTGAGAGCAGAGGGGTATACACAGTGTGGAGAGAGAGAGAGAGCAGAGTGGGTACACACAGTGTGGAGAGAGAGAGCAGAGTGGGTACACACAGTGTGGAGAGAGTAAGAGCAGAGTGGGTGTACACAGTGTGGAGTGAGTCAGAGCAGAGAGGGTACACAGTGTAGAGAGAGTGAGAGCAGAGTGGGTACCCAGTGTGGAGAGAGTGGGAGCAGAGTGGGTACACATAGTGTGGAGAGAGTGAGAGCAGAGCAGGTATACACGGTGTGGAGAGAGTGGGAACAGAGCAGGTATACAAAGTGTGGAGTGAGTGAGAGCAGAGTGAGCATAGACAGCGTGGAGTGAGTGAAAGCAGAGTTGGTATACACAGTGCGGAGTGAGTGAGAGCAGAGTGGGTATACACAGTGCAGAGTGAGAGAGAGCAGAGTGGGTATACATATTGTGGAGAGAGTGAGAGCAGAGTGTGTACACACAGTGTGGAAAGAGTGAGAGCAGAGTGGGTATACACGGTGTGGAGAGAGTGAGAGCAGAGCGGGGACAGAGTGTGGAGTGAGTGAGAGCAGAATGGGTATGCACATTGTGGAGTGAGTGAGAGCAGAGCGGGTATACACAGAAGGGAGAGAGTGAGAGCAGAGTGGGTATACACAGTGCGGAGTGAGGGAGCAGAGTGGGTATACACATTGTGGAGAGAGTGGGAGCAGAGTGGGTACACACAGTGTGGAGTGAGTGAGAGCAGAGTGGGTATACACAGTGTGGAGAGAGTGAGAGCAGAGTGGGTACACAGTATAGAGAGAGCGAAAGCAGAGTGGGGACACAGTGTGGAGAGAGTGGGAGCAGAGTGGGTATTACACAGTGTGAGAGAGTGAGAGCAGAGTTGGTGCACACAGTGTGGAGAGAGTGGGAGCAGAGTGGGTATACACAATGTGCAGAGAGTGGGAGCAGAGTGGGTATACACAGTGTGGAGAGAGTGAGAGCAGAGTGGGTATGCACAGTGCGGCGAGACTGAGAGCAGAGTGGGTGTACACAGTGTGGAGAGAGTGGGCGCAGAGTGGGTATACACCGTGGAGAGAGTGAGATCAGAGTGGATATGCACAGTGCGAAGTGAGAGAGCAGAGTGGGTACACAGTGTGGAGTGAGTGAGAGCATAGTGGGCACACAGTGTAGAGAGAGCGAAAGCTGAGAGGGTACACAGTGTGGAGAGAGTGGGAGCAGAGAGGGTATACACAGTGTGGAGAGAGTGAGAGCAGAGTGGGGATACACAGTGTGAGAGCAGAGTGGGTGTACACAGTGTGGAGAGAGTGGGAGCAGAGTGGGTATACACAGTGTGGAGAGAGTGGGAGCAGAGTGGGTATACACAGTGTGGAGAGAGTGAGAGCAGAGTGGGTATACACTGTGCGGAGAGACTGAGAGCAGAGTGGGTGTACACTTTGTGGAGAGAGTGCGATCAGAGTGGATATACACTGTGGAGACTGTGAGAGCAGAGTGGATGTACACAGTGTGGAGAGAGTGAGAGCAGAGTGGGTACACAGGAGAGAGTGAGAGCAGAGCAGGTATACAATATGTGGAGAGAGTGAGAGCAGAATGGGTATACACAGTGCGGAATGAGTGAGTGCAGAGTGGGTATACACAGTGGGGAGTGAGTGAGATAAGAGTGGGTATGCAAAGTGTGGAGAGAGTGAGAGCAGAGTGGGTATACACAGTATGGAGTGAGTGAAAGAAGAGTGTATACACAGAGGGTATACACAGTGTGGGGTGAGTGAGAGCAGCGTGGGTACACTGGAGAGAGTAAGAGCAGAGCAGGTATACAAAAAGTGGAGCGAGAGAGAGCAGAGTGGGTACACACTGTGGAAAGAGAGAGCAGAGTGGGTAAACCCAGTTTGGAGAGAGAGAAAGCAGAGTGGGTATGCACAATGTGGAGAGAGAGAGAGCAGAGTGGGTATACACAGTGTGGAGTGAGTAAGAGCAGAGTGGGTATACACAGTGTGGAGTGAGTGAGAGCAGAGTGGGTTCACACAGTGTGGTAAGAGAGAGCAGAGTGGGGAAATACAGTGTGGAGAAAGTGGGAGCAGAGTGGGTATGCACAGTGTTGAGAGAGTGAGCAGAGTGGGTACACACTGTGGAGAGAGTGAGAGGAGAGGGGTATACACAGTGTGGAGAGAGAGAGAGCAGAGTGGGTACACACAGTGTGGAGAGAGAAGCAGAGTGGGTACACACAGTGTGGAGAGAGTAAGAGCAGAGTGGGTGTACACAGTGTGGAGTGAGTGAGAGCAGAGTGGGTGCACTGGAGAGAGTGAGAGCAGAGCAGGTATACAAAAAGTGGAGCGAGAGAGAGCAGAGTGGGTACACACTGTGGAAAGAGAGAGCAGAGTGGGTAAACACAGTGTGGAGAGAGAGAGAGCAGAGTGGGTACGCACAATGTGGAGAGAGAGAGAGCAGAGTGGGTATACACAGTGTGGAGTGAGTGAGAGCAGACTGGGTTCACACAGTGTGGAAAGAGAGAGCAGAGTGGGGACATACAGTGTGGAGAAAGTGGGAGCAGAGTGGGTATGCACAGTGTTGACAGAGTGAGCAGAGTGGGTACACACTGTGGAGAGAGTGAGAGGAGAGGGGTATACACAGTGTGGAGAGAGTGAGAGCAGAGTGGGTACGCACAATGTGGAGAGAGAGAGAGCAGAGTGGGGACATACAGTGTGGAGAAAGTGGGAGCAGAGTGGGTATGCACAGTGTTGAGAGAGTGAGCAGAGTGGGTACACACTGTGGAGAGAGTGAGAGGAGAGGGGTATACACAGTGTGGAGAGAGAGAGAGCAGAGTGGGTACACACAGGGTGGAGAGAGAAGCAGAGTGGGTACACACAGTGTGGAGAGAGTAAGAGCAGAGTGGGTGTACACAGTGTGGAGTGAGTGAGAGCAGAGTGGGTTCACACAGTGGGGAAAGAGAGAGCAGAGTGGGGACATACAGTGTGGAGAAAGTGAGAGCAGAGTGGGTATGCACAGTGTGGAGAGAGTGAGCAGGGTGGGTACACACTGTGGAGAGAGTGAGAGCAGAGGGGTATACACAGTGTGGAGAGAGAGAGAGAGCAGAGTGGGTACACACAGTGTGGAGAGAGAGAGCAGAGTGGGTACACACAGTGTGGAGAGAGTAAGAGCAGAGTGGGTGTACACAGTGTGGAGTGAGTCAGAGCAGAGAGGGTACACAGTGTAGAGAGAGTGAGAGCAGAGTGGGTACCCAGTGTGGAGAGAGTGGGAGCAGAGTGGGTACACATAGTGTGGAGCGAGTGAGAGCAGAGCAGGTATACACGGTGTGGAGAGAGTGGGAACAGAGCAGGTATACAAAGTGTGGAGTGAGTGAGAGCAGAGTGAGCATAGACAGCGTGGAGTGAGTGAAAGCAGAGTTGGTATACACAGTGCGGAGTGAGTGAGAGCAGAGTGGGTATACACAGTGCAGAGTGAGAGAGAGCAGAGTGGGTATACATATTGTGGAGAGAGTGAGAGCAGAGTGTGTACACACAGTGTGGAAAGAGTGAGAGCAGAGTGGGTATACACGGTGTGGAGAGAGTGAGAGCAGAGCGGGGACAGAGTGTGGAGTGAGTGAGAGCAGAATGGGTATGCACATTGTGGAGTGAGTGAGAGCAGAGCGGGTATACACAGAAGGGAGAGAGTGAGAGCAGAGTGGGTATACACAGTGCGGAGTGAGGGAGCAGAGTGGGTATACACATTGTGGAGAGAGTGGGAGCAGAGTGGGTACACACAGTGTGGAGTGAGTGAGAGCAGAGTGGGTATACACAGTGTGGAGAGAGTGAGAGCAGAGTGGGTACACAGTATAGAGAGAGCGAAAGCAGAGTGGGGACACAGTGTGGAGAGAGTGGGAGCAGAGTGGGTATTACACAGTGTGAGAGAGTGAGAGCAGAGTTGGTGCACACAGTGTGGAGAGAGTGGGAGCAGAGTGGGTATACACAATGTGCAGAGAGTGGGAGCAGAGTGGGTATACACAGTGTGGAGAGAGTGAGAGCAGAGTGGGTATGCACAGTGCGGCGAGACTGAGAGCAGAGTGGGTGTACACAGTGTGGAGAGAGTGGGCGCAGAGTGGGTATACACCGTGGAGAGAGTGAGATCAGAGTGGATATGCACAGTGCGAAGTGAGAGAGCAGAGTGGGTACACAGTGTGGAGTGAGTGAGAGCATAGTGGGCACACAGTGTAGAGAGAGCGAAAGCTGAGAGGGTACACAGTGTGGAGAGAGTGGGAGCAGAGAGGGTATACACAGTGTGGAGAGAGTGAGAGCAGAGTGGGGATACACAGTGTGAGAGCAGAGTGGGTGTACACAGTGTGGAGAGAGTGGGAGCAGAGTGGGTATACACAGTGTGGAGAGAGTGGGAGCAGAGTGGGTATACACAGTGTGGAGAGAGTGAGAGCAGAGTGGGTATACACTGTGCGGAGAGACTGAGAGCAGAGTGGGTGTACACTTTGTGGAGAGAGTGCGATCAGAGTGGATATACACTGTGGAGACTGTGAGAGCAGAGTGGATGTACACAGTGTGGAGAGAGTGAGAGCAGAGTGGGTACACAGGAGAGAGTGAGAGCAGAGCAGGTATACAATATGTGGAGAGAGTGAGAGCAGAATGGGTATACACAGTGCGGAATGAGTGAGTGCAGAGTGGGTATACACAGTGGGGAGTGAGTGAGATAAGAGTGGGTATGCAAAGTGTGGAGAGAGTGAGAGCAGAGTGGGTATACACAGTATGGAGTGAGTGAAAGAAGAGTGTATACACAGAGGGTATACACAGTGTGGGGTGAGTGAGAGCAGCGTGGGTACACTGGAGAGAGTAAGAGCAGAGCAGGTATACAAAAAGTGGAGCGAGAG
The DNA here is from genome assembly GCF_047496885.1 of Scyliorhinus torazame. Taxonomy (NCBI): domain Eukaryota; kingdom Metazoa; phylum Chordata; class Chondrichthyes; order Carcharhiniformes; family Scyliorhinidae; genus Scyliorhinus; species Scyliorhinus torazame. The sequence continues at coordinate 151,104 of NW_027308096.1, forward strand.
AGAGCAGAGTGGGTACACACTGTGGAAAGAGAGAGCAGAGTGGGTAAACCCAGTTTGGAGAGAGAGAAAGCAGAGTGGGTATGCACAATGTGGAGAGAGAGAGAGCAGAGTGGGTATACACAGTGTGGAGTGAGTAAGAGCAGAGTGGGTATACACAGTGTGGAGTGAGTGAGAGCAGAGTGGGTTCACACAGTGTGGTAAGAGAGAGCAGAGTGGGGAAATACAGTGTGGAGAAAGTGGGAGCAGAGTGGGTATGCACAGTGTTGAGAGAGTGAGCAGAGTGGGTACACACTGTGGAGAGAGTGAGAGGAGAGGGGTATACACAGTGTGGAGAGAGAGAGAGCAGAGTGGGTACACACAGTGTGGAGAGAGAAGCAGAGTGGGTACACACAGTGTGGAGAGAGTAAGAGCAGAGTGGGTGTACACAGTGTGGAGTGAGTGAGAGCAGAGTGGGTACACTGGAGAGAGTGAGAGCAGAGCAGGTATACAAAAAGTGGAGCGAGAGAGAGCAGAGTGGGTACACACTGTGGAAAGAGAGAGCAGAGTGGGTAAACACAGTGTGGAGAGAGAGAGAGCAGAGTGGGTACGCACAATGTGGAGAGAGAGAGAGCAGAGTGGGTATACACAGTGTGGAGTGAGTGAGAGCAGACTGGGTTCACACAGTGTGGAAAGAGAGAGCAGAGTGGGGACATACAGTGTGGAGAAAGTGGGAGCAGAGTGGGTATGCACAGTGTTGACAGAGTGAGCAGAGTGGGTACACACTGTGGAGAGAGTGAGAGGAGAGGGGTATACACAGTGTGGAGAGAGAGAGAGCAGATTGGGTACACACAGTGTGGAGAGAGAAGCAGAGTGGGTACACACAGTGTGTTGAGAGTAAGAGCAGAGTGGGTGTACACAGTGTGGAGTGAGTGAGAGCAGACTGGGTTCACACAGTGGGGAAAGAGAGAGCAGAGTGGGGACATACAGTGTGGAGAAAGTGAGAGCAGAGTGGGTATGCACAGTGTGGAGAGAGTGAGCAGGGTGGGTACACACTGTGGAAAGAGTGAGAGCAGAGGGGTATACACAGTGTGGAGAGAGAGAGAGAGCAGAGTGGGTACACACAGTGTGGAGAGAGAGAGCAGAGTGGGTAAATACAGTGTGGAGAGAGTAAGAGCAGAGTGGGTGTACACAGTGCGGAGTGAGTGAGAGCAGAGTGGGTATACACAGTGCGGAGTGAGAGAGAGCAGAGTGGGTATACATGAATGAGTGAGCATAGACAGTGTGGAGTGAGTGAAAGCAGAGTTGGTATACACAGTGCGGAGTGAGTGAGAGCAGAGTGGGTATACACAGTGCGGAGTGAGAGAGAGCAGAGTGGGTATACATATTGTGGAGAGAGTGAGAGCAGAGTGAGCATAGACAGTGTGGAGTGAGTGAAAGCAGAGTTGGTATACACAGTGCGGAGTGAGTGAGAGTAGAGTGGGTATACACAGTGCGGAGTGAGAGAGAGCAGAGTGGGTATACATATTGTGGAGAGAGTGAGAGCAGAGTGTGTACACACAGTGTGGAAAGAGTGAGAGCAGAGTGGGTATACACAGTGTGGAGAGAGAGAGCAGAGTGGATCTGCACAGTGCGGAGTGAGAGAGTAGAGTGGGTATACACATTGTGGAGAGAGTGGGAGCAGAGTGGGTACACACAGTGTGGAGTGAGTGAGAGCAGAGTGGGTATACACAGAGTGGAGAGAGTGAGAGCAGAGTGGGTACACAGTATAGAGAGAGCGAAAGCAGAGTGGGGATACACAGTGTGGAGAGAGTGGGAGCAGAGTGGGTATTACACAGTGTGAGAGAGTGAGAGCAGAGTTGGTGCACACAGTGTGGAGAGAGTGGGAGCAGAGTGGGTATACACAATGTGCAGAGAGTGGGAGCAGAGTGGGTATACACAGTGTGGAGAGAGTGAGAGCAGAGTGGGTATACACAGTGCGTCGAGACTGAGAGCAGAGTGGGTGTACACAGTGTGGAGAGAGTGGGAGCAGAGTGGGTATACACCGTGGAGAGAGTGAGATCAGAGTGGATATGCACAGTGCGAAGTGAGAGAGCAGAGTGGGTATACACATTGTGGAGAGAGTGGGAGCAGAGTGGACGTACACAGTGTGGAGAATTGTGAGAGCAGAGTGGGTACACAGTGTGGAGTGAGTGAGAGCATAATGGGCACACAGTGTAGAGAGAGCGAAAGCTGAGAGGGTACACAGTGTGGAGAGTGGGAGCAGAGAGGGTATACACAGTGTGGAGAGAGTGAGAGCAGATTGGGGATACACAGTGTGAGAGCAGAGTGGGTGTACACATTGTGGAGAGAGTGGGAGCAGAGTGGGTATACACAGTGTGGAGAGAGTGGGAGCAGAGTGGGCATACACAGTGTGGAGAGAGTGAGAGCAGAGTGGGTATACACTGTGCGTAGAGACTGAGAGCAGAGTGGGTACACACAGTGTGGAGAGAGTAAGAGCAGAGTGGGTGTACACAGTGTGGAGTGAGTCAGAGCAGAGAGGGTACACAGTGTAGAGAGAGTGAGAGCAGAGTGGGTACCCAGTGTGGAGAGAGTGGGAGCAGAGTGGGTACACATAGTGTGGAGAGAGTGAGAGCAGAGCAGGTATACACGGTGTGGAGAGAGTGGGAACAGAGCAGGTATACAAAGTGTGGAGTGAGTGAGAGCAGAGTGAGCATAGACAGCGTGGAGTGAGTGAAAGCAGAGTTGGTATACACAGTGCGGAGTGAGTGAGAGCAGAGTGGGTATACACAGTGCAGAGTGAGAGAGAGCAGAGTGGGTATACATATTGTGGAGAGAGTGAGAGCAGAGTGTGTACACACAGTGTGGAAAGAGTGAGAGCAGAGTGGGTATACACGGTGTGGAGAGAGTGAGAGCAGAGCGGGGACAGAGTGTGGAGTGAGTGAGAGCAGAATGGGTATGCACATTGTGGAGTGAGTGAGAGCAGAGCGGGTATACACAGAAGGGAGAGAGTGAGAGCAGAGTGGGTATACACAGTGCGGAGTGAGGGAGCAGAGTGGGTATACACATTGTGGAGAGAGTGGGAGCAGAGTGGGTACACACAGTGTGGAGTGAGTGAGAGCAGAGTGGGTATACACAGTGTGGAGAGAGTGAGAGCAGAGTGGGTACACAGTATAGAGAGAGCGAAAGCAGAGTGGGGACACAGTGTGGAGAGAGTGGGAGCAGAGTGGGTATTACACAGTGTGAGAGAGTGAGAGCAGAGTTGGTGCACACAGTGTGGAGAGAGTGGGAGCAGAGTGGGTATACACAATGTGCAGAGAGTGGGAGCAGAGTGGGTATACACAGTGTGGAGAGAGTGAGAGCAGAGTGGGTATGCACAGTGCGGCGAGACTGAGAGCAGAGTGGGTGTACACAGTGTGGAGAGAGTGGGCGCAGAGTGGGTATACACCGTGGAGAGAGTGAGATCAGAGTGGATATGCACAGTGCGAAGTGAGAGAGCAGAGTGGGTACACAGTGTGGAGTGAGTGAGAGCATAGTGGGCACACAGTGTAGAGAGAGCGAAAGCTGAGAGGGTACACAGTGTGTAGAGAGTGGGAGCAGAGAGGGTATACACAGTGTGGAGAGAGTGAGAGCAGAGTGGGGATACACAGTGTGAGAGCAGAGTGGGTGTACACAGTGTGGAGAGAGTGGGAGCAGAGTGGGTATACACAGTGTGGAGAGAGTGGGAGCAGAGTGGGTATACACAGTGTGGAGAGAGTGAGAGCAGAGTGGGTATACACTGTGCGGAGAGACTGAGAGCAGAGTGGGTGTACACTTTGTGGAGAGAGTGCGATCAGAGTGGATATACACTGTGGAGACTGTGAGAGCAGAGTGGATGTACACAGTGTGGAGAGAGTGAGAGCAGAGTGGGTACACAGGAGAGAGTGAGAGCAGAGCAGGTATACAATATGTGGAGAGAGTGAGAGCAGAATGGGTATACACAGTGCGGAATGAGTGAGTGCAGAGTGGGTATACACAGTGGGGAGTGAGTGAGATAAGAGTGGGTATGCAAAGTGTGGAGAGAGTGAGAGCAGAGTGGGTATACACAGTATGGAGTGAGTGAAAGAAGAGTGTATACACAGAGGGTATACACAGTGTGGGGTGAGTGAGAGCAGCGTGGGTACACTGGAGAGAGTAAGAGCAGAGCAGGTATACAAAAAGTGGAGCGAGAGAGAGCAGAGTGGGTACACACTGTGGAAAGAGAGAGCAGAGTGGGTAAACCCAGTTTGGAGAGAGAGAAAGCAGAGTGGGTATGCACAATGTGGAGAGAGAGAGAGCAGAGTGGGTATACACAGTGTGGAGTGAGTAAGAGCAGAGTGGGTATACACAGTGTGGAGTGAGTGAGAGCAGAGTGGGTTCACACAGTGTGGTAAGAGAGAGCAGAGTGGGGAAATACAGTGTGGAGAAAGTGGGAGCAGAGTGGGTATGCACAGTGTTGAGAGAGTGAGCAGAGTGGGTACACACTGTGGAGAGAGTGAGAGGAGAGGGGTATACACAGTGTGGAGAGAGAGAGAGCAGAGTGGGTACACACAGTGTGGAGAGAGAAGCAGAGTGGGTACACACAGTGTGGAGAGAGTAAGAGCAGAGTGGGTGTACACAGTGTGGAGTGAGTGAGAGCAGAGTGGGTACACTGGAGAGAGTGAGAGCAGAGCAGGTATACAAAAAGTGGAGCGAGAGAGAGCAGAGTGGGTACACACTGTGGAAAGAGAGAGCAGAGTGGGTAAACACAGTGTGGAGAGAGAGAGAGCAGAGTGGGTACGCACAATGTGGAGAGAGAGAGAGCAGAGTGGGTATACACAGTGTGGAGTGAGTGAGAGCAGACTGGGTATACACAGTGTGGAGTGAGTGAGAGCAGAGTGGGTTCACACAGTGTGGAAAGAGAGAGCAGAGTGGGGACATACAGTGTGGAGAAAGTGGGAGCAGAGTGGGTATGCACAGTGTTGACAGAGTGAGCAGAGTGGGTACACACTGTGGAGAGAGTGAGAGGAGAGGGGTATACACAGTGTGGAGAGAGAGAGAGCAGATTGGGTACACACAGTGTGGAGAGAGAAGCAGAGTGGGTACACACAGTGTGTTGAGAGTAAGAGCAGAGTGGGTGTACACAGTGTGGAGTGAGTGAGAGCAGAGTGGGTTCACACAGTGGGGAAAGAGAGAGCAGAGTGGGGACATACAGTGTGGAGAAAGTGAGAGCAGAGTGGGTATGCACAGTGTGGAGAGAGTGAGCAGGGTGGGTACACACTGTGGAAAGAGTGAGAGCAGAGGGGTATACACAGTGTGGAGAGAGAGAGAGAGCAGAGTGGGTACACACAGTGTGGAGAGAGAGAGCAGAGTGGGTAAATACAGTGTGGAGAGAGTAAGAGCAGAGTGGGTGTACACAGTGCGGAGTGAGTGAGAGCAGAGTGGGTATACACAGTGCGGAGTGAGAGAGAGCAGAGTGGGTATACATGAATGAGTGAGCATAGACAGTGTGGAGTGAGTGAAAGCAGAGTTGGTATACACAGTGCGGAGTGAGTGAGAGCAGAGTGGGTATACACAGTGCGGAGTGAGAGAGAGCAGAGTGGGTATACATATTGTGGAGAGAGTGAGAGCAGAGTGAGCATAGACAGTGTGGAGTGAGTGAAAGCAGAGTTGGTATACACAGTGCGGAGTGAGTGAGAGTAGAGTGGGTATACACAGTGCGGAGTGAGAGAGAGCAGAGTGGGTATACATATTGTGGAGAGAGTGAGAGCAGAGTGTGTACACACAGTGTGGAAAGAGTGAGAGCAGAGTGGGTATACACAGTGTGGAGAGAGAGAGCAGAGTGGATCTGCACAGTGCGGAGTGAGAGAGTAGAGTGGGTATACACATTGTGGAGAGAGTGGGAGCAGAGTGGGTACACACAGTGTGGAGTGAGTGAGAGCAGAGTGGGTATACACAGAGTGGAGAGAGTGAGAGCAGAGTGGGTACACAGTATAGAGAGAGCGAAAGCAGAGTGGGGATACACAGTGTGGAGAGAGTGGGAGCAGAGTGGGTATTACACAGTGTGAGAGAGTGAGAGCAGAGTTGGTGCACACAGTGTGGAGAGAGTGGGAGCAGAGTGGGTATACACAATGTGCAGAGAGTGGGAGCAGAGTGGGTATACACAGTGTGGAGAGAGTGAGAGCAGAGTGGGTATACACAGTGCGTCGAGACTGAGAGCAGAGTGGGTGTACACAGTGTGGAGAGAGTGGGAGCAGAGTGGGTATACACCGTGGAGAGAGTGAGATCAGAGTGGATATGCACAGTGCGAAGTGAGAGAGCAGAGTGGGTATACACATTGTGGAGAGAGTGGGAGCAGAGTGGACGTACACAGTGTGGAGAATTGTGAGAGCAGAGTGGGTACACAGTGTGGAGTGAGTGAGAGCATAGTGGGCACACAGTGTAGAGAGAGCGAAAGCTGAGAGGGTACACAGTGTGGAGAGTGGGAGCAGAGAGGGTATACACAGTGTGGAGAGAGTGAGAGCAGATTGGGGATACACAGTGTGAGAGCAGAGTGGGTGTACACAGTGTGGAGAGAGTGGGAGCAGAGTGGGTATACACAGTGTGGAGAGAGTGGGAGCAGAGTGGGCATACACAGTGTGGAGAGAGTGAGAGCAGAGTGGGTATACACTGTGCGGAGAGACTGAGAGCAGAGTGGGTGTACACAGTGTGGAGAGAGTGCGATCAGAGTGGGTATACACTGTGGAGACTGTGAGAGCAGAGTGGATGTACACAGTGTGGAGAAGTGTGAGAACAGAGTGGGTACACAGTGTGGAGAGAGTGAGAGCAGAGTGGGTACACAGGAGAGAGTGAGAGCAGAGCAGGTATACAATATGTGGAGAGAGTGAGAGCAGAGTGGGTATACACAGTGCGGAATGAGTGAGTGCAGAGTGGGTATACACAGTGCGGAGTGAGTGAGATAAGAGTGGGTATGCAAAGTGTGCAGAGAGTGAGAGCAGAGTGGGTATACACAGTATGGAGTGAGTGAAAGAAGAGTGTATACACAGAGGGTATACACAGTGTGGGGTGAGTGAGAGCAGAGTGGGTACACTGGAGAGAGTGAGAGCAGAGCAGGTATACAAAAAGTGGAGCGAGAGAGAGCAGAGTGGGTACACACTGTGGAAAGAGAGAGCAGAGTGGGTAAATCCAGTTTGGAGAGAGAGAGAGCAGAGTGGGTATGCACAATGTGGAGAGAGAGAGAGAGAGCAGAGTGGGTATACACAGTGTGGAGTGAGTAAGAGCAGAGTGGGTATACACAGTGTGGAGTGAGTGAGAGCAGAGTGGGTTCACACAGTGTGGTAAGAGAGAGCAGAGTGGGGACATACAGTGTGGAGAAAGTGGGAGCAGAGTGGGTATGCACAGTGTTGAGAGAGTGAGCAGAGTGGGTACACACTGTGGAGAGAGTGAGAGGAGAGGGGTATACACAGTGTGGAGAGAGAGAGAGCAGAGTGGGTACACACAGTGTGGAGAGAGAAGCAGAGTGGGTACACACAGTGTGGAGAGAGTAAGAGCAGAGTGGGTGTACACAGTGTGGAGTGAGTGAGAGCAGAGTGGGTACACTGGAGAGAGTGAGAGCAGAGCAGGTATACAAAAAGTGGAGCGAGAGAGAGCAGAGTGGGTACACACTGTGGAAAGAGAGAGCAGAGTGGGTAAACACAGTGTGGAGAGAGAGAGAGCAGAGTGGGTACGCACAATGTGGAGAGAGAGAGAGCAGAGTGGGTATACACAGTGTGGAGTGAGTGAGAGCAGACTGGGTATACACAGTTTGGAGTGAGTGAGAGCAGAGTGGGTTCACACAGTGTGGAAAGAGAGAGCAGAGTGGGGACATACAGTGTGGAGAAAGTGGGAGCAGAGTGGGTATGCACAGTGTTGACAGAGTGAGCAGAGTGGGTACACACTGTGGAGAGAGTGAGAGGAGAGGGGTATACACAGTGTGGAGAGAGAGAGAGCAGATTGGGTACACACAGTGTGGAGAGAGAAGCAGAGTGGGTACACACAGTGTGGAGAGAGTAAGAGCAGAGTGGGTGTACACAGTGTGGAGTGAGTGAGAGCAGAGTGGGTTCACACAGTGGGGAAAGAGAGAGCAGAGTGGGGACATACAGTGTGGAGAAAGTGAGAGCAGAGTGGGTATGCACAGTGTGGAGAGAGTGAGCAGGGTGGGTACACACTGTGGAGAGAGTGAGAGCAGAGGGGTATACACAGTGTGGAGAGAGAGAAAGAGCAGAGTGGGTACACACAGTGTGGAGAGAGAGAGCAGAGTGGGTACATACAGTGTGGAGAGAGTAAGAGCAGAGTGGGTGTACACAGTGTGGAGTGAGTCAGAGCAGAGAGGGTACACAGTGTAGAGAGAGTGAGAGCAGAGTGGGTACACAGTGTGGAGAGAGTGGGAGCAGAGTGGGTACACATAATGTGGAGAGAGTGAGAGCAGAGCAGGTATACACGGTGTGGAGAGAGTGGGAACAGAGCAGGTATACAAAGTGTGGAGTGAGTGAGAGCAGAGTGAGCATAGACAGTGTGGAGTGAGTGAAAGCAGAGTTGGTATACACAGTGCGGAGTGAGTGAGAGCAGAGTGGTTATACACAGTGCGGAGTGAGAGAGAGCAGAGTGGGTATACATATTGTGGAGAGAGTGAGAGCAGAGTGTGTACACACAGTGTGGAAAGAGTGAGAGCAGAGTGGGTATACACGGTGTGGAGAGAGTGAGAGCAGAGCGGGGACAGAGTGTGGAGTGAGTGAGAGCAGAATGGGTATGCACATTGTGGAGTGAGTGAGAGCAGAGCGGGTATACACAGAAGGGAGAGAGTGAGAGCAGAGTGGGTATACACAATGTGGAGAGAGAGAGCAGAGTGGATCTGCACAGTGCGGAGTGAGAGAGCAGAGTGGGTATACACATTGTGGAGAGAGTGGGAGCAGAGTGGGTACACACAGTGTGGAGTGAGTGAGAGCAGAGTGGGTATACACAGAGTGGAGAGAGTGAGAGCAGAGTGGGTACACAGTATAGAGAGAGCGAAAGCAGAGTGGGGACACAGTGTGGAGAGAGTGGGAGCAGAGTGGGTATTACACAGTGTGAGAGAGTGAGAGCAGAGTTGGTGCACACAGTGTGGAGAGAGTGGGAGCAGAGTGGGTATACACAATGTGCAGAGAGTGGGAGCAGAGTGGGTATACACAGTGTGGAGAGAGTGAGAGCAGAGTGGGTATACACAGTGCGGCGAGACTGAGAGCAGAGTAGTGTACACAGTGTGGAGAGAGTGGGAGCAGAGTGGGTATACACCGTGGAGAGAGTGAGATCAGAGTGGATATGCACAGTGCGAAGTGAGAGAGCAGAGTGGGTATACACATTGTGGATAGAGTGGGAGCAGAGTGGACGTACACAGTGTGGAGAATTGTGAGAGCAGAGTGGGTACACATTGTGGAGTGAGTGAGAGCATAGTGGGCACACAGTGTAGAGAGAGCGAAAGCTGAGAGGGTACACAGTGTGGAGAGTGGGAGCAGAGAGGGTATACACAGTGTGGAGAGAGTGAGAGCAGAGTGGGGATACACAGTGTGAGAGCAGAGTGGGTGTACACAGTGTGGAGAGAGTGGGAGCAGAGTGGGTATACACAGTGTGGAGAGAGTGGGAGCAGAGTGGGCATACACAGTGTGGAGAGAGTGAGAGCAGAGTGGGTATACACTGTGCGGAGAGACTGAGAGCAGAGTGGGTGTACACAGTGTGGAGAGAGTGCGATCAGAGTGGGTATACACTGTGGAGACTGTGAGAGCAGAGTGGATGTACACAGTGTGGAGAGAGTGAGAGCAGAGTGGGTACACAGGAGAGAGTGAGAGCAGAGCAGGTATACAATATGTGGAGAGAGTGAGAGCAGAGTGGGTATACACAGTGCGGAATGAGTGAGTGCAGAGTGGGTATACACAGTGCGGAGTGATTGAGATAAGAGTGGGTATGCAAATTGTGGAGAGAGTGAGAGCAGAGTGGGTATACACAGTGCGGAGTGAGTGAGAGCAGAGTGGGTATACACTGTGGAGAGAGTGAGAGCAGAGCGGGTACACACAGTGCGGAGTGACTGAGAGCAGAGTGGGTATACAGTGTGTGGAGTGAGTGAGTGCAGAGTGGGTATACACAGTGTGGAGTGAGTGAGAGCAGAGTGGGTACACACAGTGTGGAGTGAGTGAGAGCAGAATGGGTATGCACATTGTGGAGTGAGTGAGAGCAGAGCGGGTATACACAGAAGGGAGAGAGTGAGAGCAGAGTGGGTATACACAGTGTGGAGAGAGAGAGCACAGTGGGTATACAAGGTGCGGAGTGAATGAGAGCAGAGTGGGTACACATAGTGTGGAGAGAGTGAAAGCAGAGCAGGTATACACAGTGTGGAGAGAGTGGGAATAGAGCAGGTATACAAAGTGTGGAGAGAGTGCAGAGTGGATTTACAGAGTGTGGAGAGACTGAGAGCAGAGTGGGTACACAGTGTGGAGAAAATGAGAGCAGAGTGGATGTACACATTGTGCAGAAGTGTGAGAGCAGAGTGGGTACACAGTGTGGAGAGAGTGGGAGCAGAGCAGGTATACACAGTGTGGAGTGAGAGAGAGCAGAGTGAGTATAGACAGTGTGGAGAGAGTGAAAGCAGAGTTGGTATACACAGTGCGGAGTGAGTGAGAGCAGAGTGGGTATACACAGTGCGGAGAGAGTGAGAGCAGAGTGGGTATACACAGTGTGGATAGAGTGAGAGCAGAGTGGGGATGCACAATGTGGAGATAGAGAGCAGAGTGGGTACACACAGTGTGGAGAGAGTGAGAGCAGAGTGGGGATGCACAATGTGGAGAGAGAGAGCAGAGTGGTACACACAGTTTGGTGGGAGTGAGAGCAGAGTGGGTATACACAGTGTGGAGAGAGTGAGAGCAGAGCGGGGACAGAGTGTGGAGTGAGTGAGAGCAGAATGGGTATGCACATTGTGGAGTGAGTGAGAGCAGAGCGGGTATACACAGAAGGGAGAGCGTGAGAGCAGAGTGGGTATACACAGTGTGGAGAGAGAGAGCACAGTGGGTATACACAGTGAGGAGTGAGTGAGAGCAGTGTGGGTACACAGTGTGGAGAAAATGCGAGCAGAGTGGATATACACAGTGTGCAGAAGTGTGAGAGCAGAGTGGGGACACAGTGTGGAGAGAGTGGGAGCAGAGCAGGTACACACACTGTGGAGTGAGTGAGAGCAGAGTGAGAATAGACAGTGTGGAGAGAGTGAAAGCAGAGTTGGTACACACAGTGCGGAGTGAGTGAGAGCAGAGTGGGTATACACAGTGCGGAGTGAGTGAGAGCAGAGTGGGTGTACACAGTGCGGAGTGAGGGAGAGCAGAGTGGGTATACAAAGTGTGGAGAGAGTGAGAGCAGAGTGGGTATACACAGTGTGGAGAGAGGGGGAGCAGAGTGGGTACACACAGTGTGGAAAGAGAGCGAGATACAATTATATCCTGGCTTGATACAATTCACACCTCTTTAACCTGGGGTTACCCCATCTCTGGATCTGTAAGGATTTAATCACCTGCTAATGGTCACATCCTAGCATTGTTTGGCATCTTTGAATTTGTTTATATATGTGTTTCTGGAACAGACCTCTTCATTCACCTGAGGAAGGAGCAGCGCTCCGAAAGCTAGTGACATTGAAACAAACCAGTTGGACTTTAACCTGGTGTTGTAAGACTTCGTACTGTGCTCACCCCAGTCCAACGCCGGCATCTCCACATCATGGAAAGAGAGAGCAGAGTGGGTACACACAGTGTGGAGAGAGTGAGAGCAGAGTGGGGATGCACAATGTGGAGAGAGAGAGCGGAGTGGTACACACAGTTTGGTGAGAGTGAGAGCAGAGTGGGTATACACAGTGTGGAGAGAGTGGGAATAGAGCAGGTATACAAAGTGTGGAGAGAGTGCAGAGTGGATTTACAGAGTGTGGAGAGAGTGAGAGCAGAGTGGGTACACAGTGTGGAGAAAATGAGAGCAGAGTGGATGTACACAGTGTGCAGAAGTGTGAGAGCAGAGTGGGTACACAGTGTGGAGAGAGTGGGAGCAGAGCAGGTATACACAGTGTGGATGAATGAGAGCAGAGTGAGTATAGACAGTGTGGAGAGAGTGAAAGCAGAGTTGGTATACACAGTGCGGAGTGAGTGAGAGCAGAGTGGGTATACACAGTGCGGAGTGAGTGAGAGCAGAGTGCGTGTACACAGTGCGGAGTGAGGGAGAGCAGAGTGGGTACACACAGTGTGGAAAGAGAGAGCAGAGTGGGTACACACAGTGTGGAGAGAGTGAGAGCAGAGTGGGGATGCACAATGTGGAGAGAGAGAGCAGAGTGGTACACACAGTTTGGTGAGAGTGAGAGCAGAGTGGGTATACACAGTGTGGAGTGAGTGAAAGAAGAGTGGGTATACACAGTGTGGCGTGAGTGAGAGCAGAGTGGGTACACTGGAGAGAGTGAGAGCAGAGCAGGTATACAAAAAGTGGAGCGAGAGAGAGCAGAGTGGGTACACACTGTGGAAAGAGAGAGCAGAGTGGGTAAACACAGTGTGGAGAGAGAGAGAGCAGAGTGGGTACGCACAATGTGGAGAGAGAGAGAGCAGAGTGGGTATACACAATGTGGAGTGAGTGAGAGCAGAGTGGGTATACACAGTTTGGAGTGAGTGAGAGCAGAGTGGGTTCACACAGTGTGAAAAGAGAGAGCAGAGTGGGGACATACAGTGTGGAGAAAGTGGGAGCAGAGTGGGTATGCACAGTGTGGAGAGAGTGAGCAGAGTGGGTACACACTGTGGAGAGAGTGAGAGGAGAGGGGTATACACAGTGTGGACAGAGAGAGAGCAGAGTGGGTACACACAGTGTGGAGAGAGAAGCAGAGTGGGTACACACAGTGTGGAGTGAGTGAGAGCAGAGTGGGTATACACAGTTTGGAGTGAGTGAGAGCAGAGTGGGTTCACACAGTGTGAAAAGAGAGAGCAGAGTGGGGACATACAGTGTGGAGAAAGTGGGAGCAGAGTGGGTATGCACAGTGTGGAGAGAGTGAGCAGAGTGGGTACACACTGTGGAGAGAGTGAGAGGAGAGGGGTATACACAGTGTGGACAGAGAGAGAGCAGAGTGGGTACACACAGTGTGGAGAGAGAAGCAGAGTGGGGACATACAGTGTGGAGAAAGTGAGAGCAGAGTGGGTATGCACAGTGTGGAGAGAGTGAGCAGGGTGGGTACACACTGTGGAGAGAGTGAGAGCAGAGGGGTATACACAGTGTGGAGAGAGAGAGAGAGCAGAGTGGGTACACACAGTGTGGAGAGAGAGAGCAGAGTGGGTACACACAGTGTGGAGAGAGTAAGAGCAGAGTGGGTGTACACAGTGTGGAGTGAGTCAGAGTAGAGTGGGTACACATAGTGTGGAGAGAGTGAGAGCAGAGTAGGTATACACAGTGTGGAGAGGGTGGGAACAGAGCAGGCATACAAAGTTTGGAGAGATGGCATAGTGGGTATACAGAGTGTGGAGAGAGTGCGAGGAGAGTGGGTACACAGTGTGGAGAAAATGAGAGCAGAGTGGATGTACACAGTGTGCAGAAGTCTGAGAGCAGAGTGGGTACACAGTGTGGAGAGAGTGAGAGCAGAGTGGGTACACAGTGTAGAGAGAGTGAGAGCAGAGTGGGTACACAGTGTGGAGAGAGTGGGAGCAGAGTGTGTACACAGAGTGTGGAGAGAGTGAGAGCAGAGCAGGTATACACAGTGTGGAGAGAGTGGGAACAGAGCAGGTATACAAAGTGTGGAGTGAGTGAGAGCAGAGTGAGAATAGACAGTGTGGCGAGAGTGAAAGCAGAGTTGGTATACACAGTGCGGAGTGAGTGAGAGCAGAGTGGGTATACACAGTGCGGAGTGAGAGAGCAGAGAAAGAATACACATTGTGGAGAGAGTGGGAGCAGAGTGGATGTACACAGTGTGGAGAAGTGTGAGAACAGAGTGGATACACAGTGTGGAGAGAGTGAGAGCAGAGTTGGTACACAGGAGAGAGTGAGAGCAGAGCAGGTATACAAAATGTGGAGAGAATGAGAGCAGAGTGGGTATACACAGTGCGGAATGAGTGAGAGCAGAGTGGGTATACACAGTGCGGAGTGAGGGAGATAAGAGAGGGTATGCAAAGTGTGGAGAGAGTGCGAGCAGAGTGGGTATACACAGTGCGGAGTGAGTGAGAACAGAGTGGGTATACACTGTGGAGAGAGTGAGAGCAGAGCAGGTACACACAGTGCGGAGTGACTGAGAGCATAGTGGGTATACAGTGTGTGGAGTGAGTGAGTGCAGAGTGGGTATACACAGTGTGGAGTGAGTGAGAGCAGAGTGGGTACACACAGTGTGGAGAGAGTGAGAGCAGAGTGGGTATACACGGTGTGGAGAGAGTGAATGCAGAGCGGGGACAGAGTGTGGATGAGTGAGAGCAGAATGGGTATGCACATTGTGGAGTGAGTGAGAGCAGAGCGGGTATACACAGATGGGAGAGAGTGAGAGCAGAGTGTGTATACACAGTGTGGAGAGAGAGAGCACAGTGGGTATACAAGGTGCGGAGTGAGTGAGAGCAGAGTGGGTACACATAGTGTGGAGAGAGTGAAAGCAGAGCAGGTATACACAGTGTGGAGAGAGTGGGTTTACAGAGTGTGGAGAGAGTGCGAGGAGAGTGGGTACACAGTGTGGAGAAAATGAGAGCAGTGTGGATGTACACAGTGTGCAGAAGTCTGAGAGCAGAGTGGGTACACAGTGTGGAGAGAGTGAGAGCAGAGTGGGTACACAGTGTAGAGAGAGTGAGAGCAGAGTGTGTACACAGTGTGGAGGGAGTGGGAGCAGAGTGGGTACACATAGTGTGGAGAGAGTGAGAGCAGAGCAGGTATACACAGTGTGGAGAGAGTGGGAACAGAGCAGGTATACAAAGTGCGGAGTGAGTGAGAGCAGAGTGGGTATACACAGTGCGGAGTGAGAGAGAGCAGAGTAGGTATACACAGTGTGGAGTGAGTGAGAGGAGAGTGGGTACACAGTGTGGAGAAAATGAGAGGAGAGTGGATGTACACAGTGTACAGAAGTGTGAGATCAGAGTGGGTACACAGTGTGGAGAGAGTGCGAGCAGAGCAGGTATACACAGTGTGGAGTGAGAGAGAGCAGAGTGAGTATAGACAGTGTGGAGAGAGTGAAAGCAGTGTTGTATACACAGTGAGGAGTGAGTGAGAGCAGAGTGGGTATACACAGTGCGGAGAGAGTGAGAGCAGAGCGGGTATACACAGTGTGGAGAGAGTGAGAGCAGAGTGGGGATGCACAATGTGGAGATAGAGAGCAGAGTGGGTATACACAGTGTGGAGAGAGTGAGAACAGAGTGGGGATGCACAATGTGGAGAGAGAGAGCAGAGTGGTACACACAGTTTGGTGAGAGTGAGAGCAGAGTGGGTATACACAGTGTGGAGAGAGTGAGAGCAGAGCGGGGACAGAGTGTGGAGTGAGTGAGAGCAGAATGGGTATGCACATTGTGGAGCGAGTGAGAGCAGAGCGGGTATACACAGAAGGGAGAGCATGAGAGCAGAGTGGGTATACACAGTGTGGAGAGAGAGAGCACAGTGGGTATACACAGTGAGGAGTGAGTGAAAGCAGAGTGGGTACACAGTGTGGAGAAAATGAGAGCAGAGTGGATGTACACAGTGTGCAGAAGTGTGAGAGCAGAGTGGGGACACAGTGTGGAGAGAGTGGGAGCAGAGCAGGTACACACACTGTGGAGTGAGTGAGAGCAGAGTGAGAATAGACAGTGTGGAGAGAGTGAAAGCAGAGTTGGTACACACAGTGCGGAGTGAGTGAGAGCAGAGTGGGTATACACAGTGCGGAGTGAGTGAGAGCAGAGTGGGTGTACACAGTGCGGAGTGAGGGAGAGCAGAGTGGGTATACAAAGTGTGGAGAGAGTGAGAGCAGAGTGGGTATACACAGTGTGGAGAGAGGGGGAGCAGAGTGGGTACACACAGTGTGGAAAGAGAGCGAGATACAATTGTATCCTGGCTTGATACTATTCACACCTCTTTAACCTGGGGTTACCCCATCTCTGGATCTGTAAGGATTTAATCACCTGCTAATGGTTGCATCCTAACATTGTTTGGCATCTTTGAATTTGTCTATATATGTGTTTCTGGAACAGACCTCTTCATTCACCTGAGGAAGGAGCAGCGCTCCGAAAGCTAGTGACATCGAAACAAACCTGTTGGACTTTAACCTGGTGTTGTAAGACTTCGTACTGTGCTCACCCCAGTCCAACGCCGGCATCTCCACATCATGGAAAGAGAGAGCAGAGTGGGTACACACAGTGTACCCACTGTGAGTGAGAGTGAGAGCAGAGTGGGTTCACACAGTGTGGAAAGAGAGAGCAGAGTGGGGACATACAGTGTGGAGAAAGTGAGAGCAGAGTGGGTATGCACAGTGTGGAGAGAGTGAGCAGGGAGGATACACACTGTGGAGAGAGTGAGAGCAGAGGGGTATACACAGTGTGGAGAGAGAGTGAGAGCAGAGTGGGTTCACACAGTGTGGAAAGAGAGAGCAGAGTGGGGACATACAGTGTGGAGAAAGTGAGAGCAGAGTGGGTATGCACAGTGTGGAGAGAGTGAGCAGGGAGGATACACACTGTGGAGAGAGTGAGAGCAGAGGGGTATACACAGTGTGGAGAGAGAGAGAGAGCTGAGTGGGTAAACACAGTGTGGAGAGAGAGAGCAGAGTGGGTACACACAGTGTGGAGAGAGTAAGAGCAGAGTGGGTGTACACAGTGTGGAGTGAGTCAGAGCAGAGTGGGTACACATAGTGTGGAGAGAGTGAGAGCAGAGTAGGTATACACAGTGTGGAGAGAGTGGGAACAGAGCAGGTATACAAAGTTTGGAGAGATGGCAGAGTGGGTATACAGAGTGTGGAGAGAGTGCGAGGAGAGTGGGTACACAGTGTGGAGAAAATGAGAGCAGAGTGGATGTACACAGTGTGCTGAAGTCTGAGAGCAGAGTGGGTACACAGTGTGGAGAGAGTGAGAGCAGAGTGGGTACACAGTGTAGAGAGAGTGAGAGCAGAGTGGGTACACTGTGTGGAGAGAGTGGGAGCAGAGTGGATTCACATAGTGTGGAGAGAGTGGGAACAGAGCAGGTATACACAGTGCGGAGTGAGTGAGAGCAGAGTGGGTATACACGGTGCGGAGTGAGAGAGAGCAGAGTGCTGAGACACAGTGTGGAGAGAGTGAGAGCAGAGTGGGTGTACACAGTGTGGAGAGAGTGCGAGCAGAGTGGGAATACACAGTGCGGAGTGAGAGAGCAGAGAAAGTATACACATTGTGGAGAGAGTGGGAGCAGAGTGGATGTACACAGTGTGGAGACGTGTGAGAACAGAGTGGATACACAGTGTGGAGAGAGTGAGAGCAGAGTGGGTACACAGGAGAGAGTGAGAGCAGAGCAGGTATACAAAATGTGGAGAGAGTGAGAGCAGAGTGGGTATACACAGTGCCGAGTGAGGGAGATAAGAGTGGGTATGCAAAGTGTGGAGAGAGTGAGAGCAGAGTGGGTATACACAGTGCGGAGTGAGTGAGAGCAGAGTGGGTATACACTGTGGAGAGAGTGAGAGCAGAGCGGGTACACACAGTGCGGAGTGACTGAGAGCAGAGTGGGTATACAGTGTGTGGAGTGAGTGAGTGCAGAGTGGGTATACACAGTGTGGAGTGAGTGAGAGCAGAGTGGGTACACACAGTGTGGAGAGAGTGAGAGCAGAGTGGGTATACACGGTGTGGAGAGAGTGAGAGCAGAGCGGGGACAGAGTGTGGATGAGTGAGAGCAGAATGGGTATGCACATTGTGGAGTGAGTGAGAGCAGAGCAGGTATACACAGAAGGGAGAGAGTGAGAGCAGAGTGGGTATACACAGTGTGGAGAGAGAGAGCACAGTGGGTATACAAGGTGCGGAGTGAGTGAGAGCAGAGTGGGTACACATTGTGTGGAGAGAGTGAAAGCAGAGCAGGTATACACAGTGTGGAGAGAGTGGGAATAGAGCAGGTATACAAAGTGTGGAGAGAGTGCAGAGTGGGTTTACAGAGTGTGGAGAGAGTGCGAGGAGAGTGGGTACACAGTGTGGAGAAAATGAGAGCAGAGTGGATGTACACAGTGTGCAGAAGTCTGAGAGCAGAGTGGGTACACAGTGTGGAGAGAGTGAGAGCAGAGTGGGTACACAGTGTAGAGAGGGTGAGAGCAGAGTGGGGACACAGTGTGGAGAGAGTGGGAGCAGAGTGGGTACACATGGTGTGGAGAGAGTGGGAACAGAGCAGGTATACAAAGTGTGGAGTGAGTGAGAGCAGAGTGAGTATAGACAGTGTGGAGAGAGTGAAAGCAGAGTTGGTATACAAAGTGCGGAGTGAGTGAGAGCAGAGTGGGTATACACAGTGCGGATTGAGAGAGAGCAGAGTAGGTATGCACAGTGTGGAGTGAGTGAGAGGAGAGTGGGTACACAGTGTGGAGAAAATGAGAGCAGAGTGGATGTACACCGTGTGCAGAAGTGTGAGAGCAGAGTGGGTACACAGTGTGGAGAGCGTGGGAGCAGAGCAGGTATACACAGTGTGGAGTGAGAGAGAGCAGAGTGAGTATAGACAGTGTGGAGAGAGTGAAAGCAGAGTTGGTATACCCAGTGCGGAGTGAGTGAGAGCAGAGTGGGTATACACAGTGCGGAGAGAGTGAGAGCAGAGTGGGTATACAAAGTGTGGATAGAGTGAGAGCAGAGTGGGGATGCACAATGTGGAGATAGAGAGCAGAGTGGGTACACACAGTGTGGAGAGAGTGAGAGCAGAGTGGGGATGCACAATGTGGAGAGAGAGAGCAGAGTGGTACACACAGTTTGGTGGGAGTGAGAGCAGAGTGGGTATACACAGTGTGGAGAGAGTGAGAGCAGAGCGGGGACAGAGTGTGGAGTGAGTGAGAGCAGAATGGGTATGCACATTGTGGAGTGAGTGAGAGCAGAGCGGGTATACACAGAAGGGAGAGCGTGAGAGCAGAGTGGGTATACACAGTGTGGAGAGAGAGAGCACAGTGGGTATACACAGTGAGGAGTGAGTGAGAGCAGTGTGGGTACACAGTGTGGAGAAAATGCGAGCAGAGTGGATATACACAGTGTGCAGAAGTGTGAGAGCAGAGTGGGGACACAGTGTGGAGAGAGTGGGAGCAGAGCAGGTACACACACTGTGGAGTGAGTGAGAGCAGAGTGAGAATAGACAGTGTGGAGAGAGTGAAAGCAGAGTTGGTACACACAGTGCGGAGTGAGTGAGACCAGAGTGGGTATACACAGTGCGGAGTGAGTGAGAGCAGAGTGGGTGTACACAGTGCGGAGTGAGGGAGAGCAGAGTGGGTATACAAAGTGTGGAGAGAGTGAGAGCAGAGTGGGTATACACAGTGTGGAGAGAGGGGGAGCAGAGTGGGTACACACAGTGTGGAAAGAGAGCGAGATACAATTATATCCTGGCTTGATACAATTCACACCTCTTTAACCTGGGGTTACCCCATCTCTGGATCTGTAAGGATTTAATCACCTGCTAATGGTCGCATCCTAGCATTGTTTGGCATCTTTGAATTTGTTTATATATGTGTTTCTGGAACAGACCTCTTCATTCACCTGAGGAAGGAGCAGCGCTCCGAAAGCTAGTGACATTGAAACAAACCAGTTGGACTTTAACCTGGTGTTGTAAGACTTCGTACTGTGCTCACCCCAGTCCAACGCCGGCATCTCCACATCATGGAAAGAGAGAGCAGAGTGGGTACACACAGTGTGGAGAGAGTGAGAGCAGAGTGGGGATGCACAATGTGGAGAGAGAGAGCGGAGTGGTACACACAGTTTGGTGAGAGTGAGAGCAGAGTGGGTATACACAGTGTGGAGTGAGTGAAAGCAGAGTGGGTATACACAGTGTGGAGTGAGTGAGAGCAGAGTGGGTACACTGGAGAGAGTGAGAGCAGAGCAGGTATACAAAAAGTGGAGCGAGAGAGAGAGCAGAGTGGGGACACACAGTGTGGAGAGAGTGAGAGCAGAGTGGGTATACACAGTGTGGAGAGAGAGCTGAGTGGGTACACACAGTGTGGAAAGAAAGAGCAGAGTGGGTACACACAGTGTGGAGAGAGTGAGAGCAGAGTGAGTATGCACAGTGTGGAGAGAGTGGGAGAAGAGCAGGTGTACACAGTGTAGAGTGAGTGAGAGCAGAGTGAGTGTAGACAGTGTGGAGAAAGTGAAAGCAGAGTTGGTATACACAGTGCGGAGTGAGTGAGAGCAGAGTGGGTATACATAGTGTGGAGTGAGTGGGAGCAGAGTGGGTATACACAGTGTGGAGAGAGTGAGAGCAGTGTGGGGATACACAGTGTGAGAGAGTGAGAGCAGAGTCGGTGTACACAGTGTGGAGAGAGTGGGAGCAGAGTTGGTATACACAGTGTGGAGAGAGTGGGAGCAGAGTGGGTCTACACAGTGTGGAGAGAGTGAGAGCAGAGTGGGTATACACAGTGCGGAGAGACTGAGAGTAGAGTGGGTGTACACAGTGTGGAGAGAGTGTGCGCAGAGTGGGTATACACTGTGGACAGAGTGAGTGCAGAGTGGATATACACAGTACGGAGTGAGAGAGCAGAGTGGGTATACACATTGTGGAGAGAGTGGGAGCAGAGTGGGTACACAGTGTGGAGAGAGTGAGAGCAGAGTGGGTACACAGTGTAGAGAGAGTGAAAGCAGAGTGGGTACACAGTGTGGAGAGAGTGGGAGCAGAGCACGTATACACAGTGTGGAGTGAGTGAGAGCAGAATGAGTATTGGCAGTGTGGAGAGAGTGAATGCAGTGTTGGTATACACAGTGCAGAGTGAGTGAGAGCAGAGTGGGTATACACTGTGGAGTGAGTGAGAGCAGAGTGGGTATACACAGTGTGGAGTGAGTGGCAGCAGAGTGGGTATACACAGTGTGGAGAGAGTGAGAGCAGAGTGGGTACACACAGTGTGGAGAAAATGAGAGCTGAGTGGATGTACACAGTGTGCAGAAGTGTGAGAGCAGATTGGGTACACAGTGTGGAGAGAGTGAGAGAAGAGTGGGTACACAGTGTGGACAGAGTGGGAGCAGAGCAGGTATACACAGTGTAGAGTGAGTGAGAGCAGAGTGAGTGTAGACAGTGTGGAGAGAGTGACAGCAGAGTTGGTATACACAGTGCGGAGTGAGTGAGAGCAGACTGGGTATACAGAGTGTGGAGTGAGTCAGAGCAGAGTGGGTACACTGGAGAGAGTGAGAGCAGAGCAGGTATACAAAATGTCGAGGGAGTGAGAGCAGAGTGGGTATACACAGTGCGGAGTGAGTGACAGCAGAGTGGGTATACACAGTGCGGAGTGTGGGAGAGAAGAGTGGGTATGCAAAGTGTGGAGAGAGCGAGAGCAGAGGGGGTATACACAGTGCGGAGTGAGTGAGAGCAGAGTGGGCATACGCTGTGGAGAGAGTGAGAGCAGAGCGGGTAACACAGTGTGGACAGAGTGGGAGCAGAGCAGGTATACAAAGTGTAGAGTGAGTGAGAGCAGAGTGGGTGTAGACAGTGTGGAGAGAGTGACAGCAGAGTTGGTATACACAGTGCGGAGTGAGTGAGAGCAGACTGGGTATACAGAATGTGGAGTTAGTCAGAGCAGAGTGGGTACACTGGAGAGAGTGATAGCAGAGCAGGTATACAAAATGTCGAGGGAGTGAGAGCAGAGTGGGTATACACAGTGCGGAGTGAGTGACAGCAGAGTGGGTATACACAGTGCGGAGTGAGGGAGAGAAGAGTGGGTATGCAAAGTGTGGAGAGATTGAGAGCAGAGGGGGTATACACAGTGCGGAGTGAGTGAGAGCAGAGTGGGCATACGCTGTGGAGAGAGTGAAAGCAGAGCGGGTAACACAGTGCGGAGTGACTGAGAGCAGAGTGGGTATACAGAGTGTGGAGTGAGTGAGGGCAGAGTGGGTATACACAGTGTGGAGAGAGTGTGAGCAGAGCGGGTAACACAGTGCGGTGTGACTGAGAGCAGAGTGGGTATACAGAGTGTGGAGAGAGTGAAGGCAGAGTGGGTATACACAGTGTGGAGAGAGTGAGAGCAGAGTGGGTACACACAGTGTGGAGAGAGTTAGAGCAGAGTGGGTATACACGGTGTGGAGTGAGTGAGAGCAGAACGGGTATACACATTGTGGAGTGAGTGAGAGCAGAGCGGGTATACACAGGAGGGAGAGAGTGAGAGAGTGAGTGAGGGAGACAGTGTGGAGAGAGAGAGCACAGTGGGTATACACAGTGCGGAGTGAGTGAGAGCAGAGTAGGGTCACATAGTGTGGAGAGAGTGAGAGCAGAGCAGGTATACAAAGTGTGGAGAGAGTGCAGAGTGTGTATACAGAGTGTGGAGAGAGTGAGAGCAGAGTGGGTACACAGTGTGGAGAAAATGAGAGCAGAGTGGATGCACACTGTGTGCAGAAGTGTGAGAGCAGAGTGGGTACACAGTGTGGAGAGAGTGAGAGCAGAGTGGGTACACAGTGTAGAGAGAGTGAGAGCAGAGTGGGTACACAGTGTGGAGAGAGTGGGAGCAGAGCAGGTGTGCACAGTGTGGAGTGAGTGAGAGCAGAGTGAGTATAGACAGTGTGGAGAGAGTGAAAGCAGAGTTAGTATACACAGTGCGGAGTGAGTGAGAGCAGAGCGGGTATACACAGGA
The DNA here is from genome assembly GCF_047496885.1 of Scyliorhinus torazame. Lineage (NCBI taxonomy): Eukaryota > Metazoa > Chordata > Chondrichthyes > Carcharhiniformes > Scyliorhinidae > Scyliorhinus > Scyliorhinus torazame. The sequence continues at coordinate 173,824 of NW_027308096.1, forward strand.
GGGAGAGAGTGAGAGAGTGAGTGAGGGAGACAGTGTGGAGAGAGAGAGCACAGTGGGTATACACAGTGCGGAGTGAGTGAGAGCAGAGTGGGTACACATAGTGTGGAGAGAGTGAGAGCAGAGCAGGTATACAAAGTGTGGAGAGAGTGCAGAGTGGGTATACAGAGTGTGGAGAGAGTGAGAGCAGAGTGGGTACACAGTGTGGAGAAAATGAGAGCAGAGTGGATGTACACAGTGTGCAGAAGTGTGAGAGCAGAGTGGGTACACAGTGTGGAGAGAGTGAGAGCAGAGTGGGTACACAGTGTAGAGAGAGTGAGAGCAGAGTGGGTACACAGTGTGGAGAGAGTGGGAGCAGAGCAGGTATACACAGTGTGGAGTGAGTGAGAGCAGAGTGAGTATAGACAGTGTGGAGAGAGTGAAAGCAGAGTTAGTATACACAGTGCGGAGTGAGTGAGAGCAGAATGGGTATACACAGTGTGGAGTGAGTGCGATCAGAGCGGGTATACACAGTCTGGAGAGAGTGAGAGAAGAGTGGGTATACACAGTGTGGAGAGAGAGAGAGCACAGTGGGTATACACAGTGCGGAGTGAGTGAGAGCAGAGTAGGTACACATGGTGTGGAAAGAGTGAGAGCAGAGCAGGTATACACAGTGTGGAGAGAGTGGGAACAGAGCAGGTATACAAAGTGTGGAGAGAGTGCAGAGTTGGTATACAGAGTTTGGAGAGAGTGCGAGGAGAGTTGGTACAGTGTGGTGAAAATGAGAGCAGAGTGGTTGTACACAGTGTGCAGAAGTGTGAGAGCAGAGTGGGTACACAGCGTGGAGAGACTGAGAGCAGAGTGGGGACACAGTGTAGAGAGAGTGAGAGCAGAGTGGGTACACAGTGTGGAGTGAGTGAGAGCAGAGTGAGTATAGACAGTGTGGAGAGAGTAAAGCAGAGTTGGTATACACAGTGCGAAGTGAGTGAGAGCAGAGTGGGTATACACAGTGCGGAGTGAGGGAGAGCAGAGTGGGTAAACAAAGTGTGGAGAGAGGGAGAGCAGAGAGGATACACACAGTGTGGAGAGAGTGAGAGCAGAGTGGGGATGCACAATGTGGAGAGAGAGAGCAGAGTGGTACATACAGTTTGCTGTGAGTGAGAGCAGAGTGGGTATACACAGTGTGGAGTGAGTGATAGCAGAGTGGGTATACACAGTGTGGAGTGAGTGAGAGCAGAGTGGGTACACTGGAGAGAGTGAGAACAGAGCAGGTATACAAAAAGTGGAGCGAGAGAGAGCTGAGTGGGTACACAGTGTGGAAAGAGAGAGCAGAGTGGGTACACACAGTGTGGAGAGAGTGAGAGCAGAGTGAGTATGCACAGTGTGGAGAGAGTGGGAGCAGAGCAGGTATACACAGTGTAGAGTGAGTGAGAGCAGAGTGAGTGTAGACAGTGTGGAGAGAGTGAAAGCAGAGTTGGTATACACAGTGCGGAGTGAGTGAGAGCAGAGTGGGTATACAGAGTGTCGAGTGAGTGAGAGCAGAGTGGGTACACTGGAGAGAGTGAGAGCAGATCAGGTATACAAAATGTCGAGAGAGTGAGAGCAGAGTGGGTATACACAGTGCGGAGTGAGTGAGAGCAGAGTGGGTATACACAGTGCGGAGTGAGGGAGAGAAGAGTGGGTATGCAAAGTGTGGAGAGAGTGAGAGCAGAGTGGGCATACGCTGTGGAGAGAGTGAGAGCAGAGCGGGTAACACAGTGCGGAGTGACTGAGAGCAGAGTGGGTATACAGAGTGTGGAGTGAGTGAGGGCAGTGTGGGTACACAGTGTGGAGAGAGTGGGAGCAGAGCAGGGAGACACAGTGTGGAGTGAGTGAGAGCAGAGTGAGTATAGACAGTGTGTAGAGAGTGAAAGCAGAGTTAGTATACACAGTGCGGAGTGAGTGAGAGCAGAATGGGTATACACAGTGTGGAGTGAGTGCGATCAGTGCGGGTATACACAGTATGGAGAGAGTGAGAGCAGAGTGGGTATAAACAGTGTGGAGAGAGAGAGAGCACAGTGGGTATACACAGTGCGGAGTGAGTGAGAGCAGAGTGGGCAGACATAGTGTGGAGAGAGTGAGAGCAGAGCAGGTATACACAGTGTTGAGAGAGTGGGAACAGAGCAGGTATACAAAGTGTGGAGAGAGTGCAGAGTTGGTATACAGAGTGTGGAGAGAGTGCGAGGAGAGTGGGTACAGTGTGGAGAAAATGAGAGCAGAGTGGATGTACACAGTGTGCAGAAGTGTGAGAGCAGAGTGGGTACACAGTGTGGAGAGAGTGAGAGCAGAGTGGGTACACAGTGTAGAGAGAGTGAGAGCAGAGTGGGTACACAGTGTGGAGAGAGTGGGAGCAGAGCAGGTATACACAGTGTGGAGTGAGTGAGAGCAGAGTGAGTATAGACAGTGTGGAGAGAGTAAAGCAGAGTTGGTATCCACAGTGCAGAGTGAGTGAGAGCAGAGTGGCTATACACAGTGTGGAGAGAGTGAGAGCAGAGTGGGTATACACAGTGTGGAGAGAGAGAGAGCTGAGTGGGTACACACAGTGTGGAAAGAGAGAGCAGAGTGGGTACACACAGTGTGGAGAGAGTGAGAGCAGAGTGAGTATGCACAGTGTGGAGAGAGTGGGAGCAGAGCAGGTATACACAGTGTGGAGAGAGTGGGAGCAGAGTGGGTATACACAGTGTGGAGAGAGTGAGAGCAGAGTGGGTATACACAGTGCGGAGAGACTGAGAGTAGAGTGGGTGTACACAGTGTGGAGAGAGTGTGCGCAGAGTGGGTATACACTGTGGAGAGAGTGAGTGCAGAGTGGATATACACTGTGCGGAGTGAGAGAGCAGAGTGGGTATACACATTGTGGAGAGAGTGGGAGCAGAGTGGGTACACAGTGTGGAGAGAGTGAGAGCAGAGTGGGTACACAGTGTAGAGAGAGCGAAAGCAGATTGGGTACACAGTGTGGAGAGAGTGGGAGCAGAGCACGTATACACAATGTGGAGTGAGTGAGAGCAGAATGAGTATCAGCAGTGTGGAGAGAGTGATTGCAGTGTTGGTATACACAGTGCAGAGTGAGTGAGAGCTGAGTGGGTATACACTGTGGAGTGAGTGAGAGCAGTGTGGGTATACACAGTGTGGAGTGAGTGGCAGCAGAGCGGGTAACACAGTGCGGAGTGACTGAGAGCAGAGTGGGTATACAGAGTGTGGAGTGAGTGAGGGCAGAGTGGGTACACAGTGTGGAGAGAGTGGGAGCAGAGCAGGGAGACACAGTGTGGAGTGAGTGAGAGCAGAGTGAGTATAGACAGTGTGTAGAGAGTGAAAGCAGAGTTAGTATACACAGTGCGGAGTGAGTGAGAGCAGAATGGGTATACACAGTGTGGAGTGAGTGCGATCAGAGCGGGTATACACAGTATGGAGAGAGTGAGAGCAGAGTGGGTATAAACAGTGTGGAGAGAGAGAGAGCACAGTGGGTATACACAGTGCGGAGTGAGTGAGAGCAGAGTGGGCACACATAGTGTGGAGAGAGTGAGAGCAGAGCAGGTATACACAGTGTGGAGAGAGTGGGAACAGAGCAGGTATACAAAGTGTGGAGAGAATGCAGAGCTGGTATACAGAGTGTGGAGAGAGTGCGAGGAGAGTGGGTACAGTGTGGAGAAAATGAGAGCAGAGTGGATGTACCCAGTGTGCAGAAGTGTGAGAGCAGAGTGGGTACACAGTGTGGAGAGAGTGAGAGCAGAGTGGGTACACAGTGTGGAGAGAGTGAGAGCAGAGTGGGTACACAGTGTAGAGAGAGCGAAAGCAGAGTGGAGAGCAGAATGAGTATCGGCAGTGTGGAGAGAGTGAATGCAGTGTTGGTATACACAGTGCAGAGTGAGTGAGAGCAGAGTGGGTATACACTGTGGAGTGAGTGAGAGCAGAGTGGGTATACACAGTGTGGAGTGAGTGGCAGCAGAGTGGGTATACACAGTGGGGAGAGAGTGAGAGCAGAGTGGGTACACACAGTGTGGAGAAAATGAGAACCGAGTGGATGTACACAGTGTGCAGAAGTGTGAGAGCAGATTGGGTACACAGTGTGGAGAGAGTGAGAGCAGAGTGGTAACACAGTGTAGAGAGAGTGAGAGCAGCGTGGGTACACAGTGTGGAGAGAGTGGGAGCAGGGCAGGTATACACAGTGTAGAGTGAGTGAGAGCAGAGTGAGTGTAGACAGTGTGGAGAGAGTGAAAGCAGATTTGTTATACACAGTGCGGAGTGAGTGAGAGCAGACTGGGTATACAGAGTGTGGAGTGAGTCAGAGCAGAGTGGGTACACTGGAGAGAGTGAGAGCAGAGCAGGTATACAAAATGTCGAGGGAGTGAGAGCAGAGTGGGTATACACAGTGCGGAGTGAGTGACAGCAGAGTGGGTATACACAGTGCGGAGTGAGGGAGAGAAGAGTGGGTATGCAAAGTGTGGAGAGAGTGAGAGCAGAGGGGGTATACACAGTGCGGAGTGAGTGAGAGCAGATTGGGCATACGCTGTGGAGAGAGTGAGAGCAGAGCGGGTAACACAGTGCGGAGTGACTGAGAGCAGAGTGGGTATACAGAGTGTGGAGTGAGTGAGGGCAGAGTGGGTATACACAGTGTGGAGAGAGTGTGAGCAGAGCGGGTAACACAGTGCGGAGTGACTGAGAGCAGAGTGGGTATACAGAGTGTGGAGTGAGTGAGGGCAGAGTGGGTATACACAGTGTGGAGAGAGTGAGAGCAGAGTGGGTATACACGGTGTGGAGAGAGTGAGAGCAGAGCGGGGACAGAGTGTGGAGTGAGTGAGAGCAGAACGGGCATACACATTGCGGAGTGAGTGAGAGCAGAGCGGGTATACACAGGAGGGAGAGAGTGAGAGAGTGAGTGAGGGAGACAGTGTGGAGAGAGAGAGCACAGTGGTAACACAGTGTGGAGAGAGTGGGAGCAGAGCAGGTATACACAATGTAGAGTGAGTGAGAGCAGAGTTGGTATACACAGTGCGGAGTGAGTGAGAGCAGACTGGGTATACAGAGTGTTGAGTGAGCGAGAGCAGAGTGGGTATACTGGAGAGAATGAGAGCAGAGCAGGTATACAAAATGCCGAGAGAGTGAGAGCAGAGTGGGTATACACAGTGCGGAGTGAGTGACAGCAGACTGGGTATACACAGTGCGGAGTGAGGGAGAGAAGATTGGGTACGCAAAGTGTGGAGAGAGTGAGAGCAGAGTGGTATACACAGTGCGGAGTGTGTGAGAGCAGAGTGGGCATACGCTGTGGAGAGAGTGAGAGCAGAGCGGGTAACACAGTGCGGAGTGACTGAGAGCAGAGTGGGTATACAGAGTGTGGAGTGAGTGAGGGCAGAGTGGGTTCACAGTGTGGAGAGAGTGGGAGCAGAGCAGGGATACACAGTGTGGAGTGAGTGAGAGCAGAGTGAGTATAGACAGTGTGTAGAGAGTGAAAGCAGAGTTAGTATACACAGTGCGGAGTGAGTGAGAGCAGAATGGGTATACACAGTGTGGAGTGAGTGCGATCAGAGCTGGTATACACAGTATGGAGAGAGTGAGAGCAGAGTGGGTATAAACAGTGTGGAGAGAGAGAGAGCACAGTGGGTATACAGAGTGTGGAGTGAGTGAGGGCAGAGTGGGTACACAGTGTGGAGAGAGTGGGAGCAGAGCAGGGAGACACAGTGTGGAGTGAGTGAGAGCAGAGTGAGTATAGACAGTGTGGAGAGAGTGAAAGCAGAGTTAGTATACACAGTGCGGAGTGAGTGAGAGCAGAATGGGTATACACAGTGTGGAGTGAGTGCGATCAGAGCGGGTGTACACAGTATGGAGAGAGTGAGAGCAGAGTGGGTATAAACAGTGTGGAGAGAGAGAGAGCACAGTGGGTATACACAGTGCGGGGTGAGTGAGAGCAGAGTGGGCACACATAGTGTGGAGAGAGTAAGAGCAGAGCAGGTATACACAGTGTGGAGAGAGTGGGAACAGAGCAGGTATACAAAGTGTGGAGAGAATGCAGAGGTGGTATACAGAGTGTGGAGAGAGTGCGAGGAGAGTGGATACAGTGTGGAGAAAATGAGAGCAGAGTGGATGTACACAGTGTGCAGAAGTGTGAGAGCAGAGTGGGTACACAGTGTGGAGAGAGTGAGAGCAGAGTGGGTACACAGTGTGGAGAGAGTGAGAGCAGAGTGGGTACACAGTGTAGAGAGAGCGAAAGCAGAGTGGAGAGCAGAATGAGTATCGGCAGTGTGGAGAGAGTGAATACAGTGTTGGTATACACAGTGCAGAGTGAGTGAGAGCAGAGTGGGTATAGGTATACACTGTGGAGTGAGTGAGAGCAGAATGGGTATACGCAGTGTGGAGTGAGTGGAAGCAGAGTGGGTATACACAGTGGGGAGAGAGTGAGAGCAGAGTGGGTACACACAGTGTGGAGAAAATGAGAGCCGAGTGGATGTACACAGTGTGCAGAAGTGTGAGAGCAGATTGGGTACACAGTCTGGAGAGAGTGAGAGCAGAGTGGGTACACAGTGTGGAGAGAGTGGGAGCAGGGCAGGTATACACAGTGTAGAGTGAGTGAGAGCAGAGTGAGTGTAGACAGTGTGGAGAGAGTGAAAGCAGATTTGGTATACACAGTGCGGAGTGAGTGAGAGCAGACTGGGTATACAGAGTGTGGAGTGAGTCAGAGCAGAGTGGGTACACTGGAGAGAGTGAGAGCAGAGCAGGTATACAAAATGTCGAGGGAGTGAGAGCAGAGTGGGTATACACAGTGCGGAGTGAGTGACAGCAGAGTGGGTATACACAGTGCGGAGTGAGGGAGAGAAGAGTGGGTATGCAAAGTGTGGAGAGAGTGAGAGCAGAGGGGGTATAAACAGTGCGCAGTGAGTGAGAGCAGAGTGGGCATACGCTGTGGAGAGAGTGAGAGCAGAGCGGGTAACACAGTGCGGAGTGACTGAGAGCAGAGTGGGTATACAGAGTGTGGAGTGAGTGAGGGCAGAGTGGGTATACACAGTGTGGAGAGAGTGTGAGCAGAGCGGGTAACACAGTGCGGAGTGACTGAGAGCAGAGTGGGTATACAGAGTGTGGAGTGAGTGAGGGCAGAGTGGGTATACACAGTGTGGAGAGAGTGAGAGCAGAGTGGGTATACACGGTGTGGAGAGAGTGAGAGCAGAGCGGGGACAGAGTGTGGAGTGAGTGAGAGCAGAACGGGCATACACATTGCGGAGTGAGTGAGAGCAGAGCGGGTATACACAGGAGGGAGAGAGTGAGAGAGTGAGTGAGGGAGACAGTGTGGAGAGAGAGAGCACAGTGGTAACACAGTGTGGAGAGAGTGGGAGCAGAGCAGGTATACACAGTGTAGAGTGAGTGAGAGCAGAGTTGGTATACACAGTGCGGAGTGAGTGACAGCAGACTGGGTATACACCGTGCGGAGTGAGGGAGAGAAGATTGGGTATGCAAAGTGTGGAGAGAGTGAGAGCAGAGTGGTATACACAGTGCGGAGTGAGTGAGAGCAGAGTGGGCGTACGCTGTGGAGAGAGTGAGAGCAGAGCGGGTAACACAGTGCGGAGTGACTGAGAGCAGAGTGGGTATACAGAGTGTGGAGTGAGTGAGGGCAGAGTGGGTTCACAGTGTGGAGAGAGTGGGAGCAGAGCAGGGAGACACAGTGTGGAGTGAGTGAGAGCAGAGTGAGTATAGACAGTGTGTAGAGAGTGAAAACAGAGTTAGTATACACAGTGCGGAGTGAGTGAGAGCAGAATGGGTATACACAGTGTGGAGTGAGTGCGATCAGAGCTGGTATACACAGTATGGAGAGAGTGAGAGCAGAGTGGGTATAAACAGTGTGGAGAGAGAGAGAGCACAGTGGGTATACAGAGTGTGGAGTGAGTGAGGGCAGAGTGGGTACACAGTGTGGAGAGAGTGGGAGCAGAGCAGGGAGACACAGTGTGGAGTGAGTGAGAGCAGAGTGAGTATAGACAGTGTGGAGAGAGTGAAAGCAGAGTTAGTATACACAGTGCGGAGAGAGTGAGAGCAGAATGGGTATACACAGTGTGGAGTGAGTGCGATCAGAGCGGGTATACACAGTATGGAGAGAGTGAGAGCAGAGTGGGTATAAACAGTGTGGAGAGAGAGAGAGCACAGTGGGTATACACAGTGCGGGGTGAGTGAGAGCAGAGTGGGCACACATAGTGTGGAGAGAGTAAGAGCAGAGCAGGTATACACAGTGTGGAGAGAGTGGGAACAGAGCAGGTATACAAAGTGTGGAGAGAATGCAGAGGTGGTATACAGAGTGTGGAGAGAGTGCGAGGAGAGTGGGTACAGTGTGGAGAAAATGAGAGCAGAGTGGATGTACACAGTGTGCAGAAGTGTGAATGCAGAGTGGGTACACAGTGTGGAGAGAGTGAGAGCAGAGTGGGTACACAGTGTGGAGAGAGTGAGAGCAGAGTGGGTACACAGTGTAGAGAGAGCGAAAGCAGAGTGGAGAGCAGAATGAGTATCGGCAGTGTGGAGAGAGTGAATACAGTGTTGGTATACACAGTGCAGAGTGAGTGAGAGCAGAGTGGGTATACACTGTGGAGTGAGTGAGAGCAGAATGGGTATACGCAGTGTGGAGTGAGTGGCAGCAGAGTGGGTACACACAGTGTGGAGAAAATGAGAGCCGAGTGGATGTACACAGTGTGCAGAAGTGTGAGTGCAGATTGGGTACACAGTCTGGAGAGAGTGAGAGCAGAGTGGGTACACAGTGTGGAGAGAGTCGGAGCAGGGCAGGTATACACAGTGTAGAGTGAGTGAGAGCAGAGTGAGTGTAGACAGTGTGGAGAGAGTGAAAGCAGATTTGGTATACACAGTGCGGAGTGAGTGAGAGCAGACTGGGTATACAGAGTGTGGAGTGAGTGAGAGCAGAGTGGGTACACTGGAGAGAGTGAGAGCAGAGCAGGTATACAAAATGTCGAGGGAGTGAGAGCAGAGTGGGTATACACAGTGCGGAGTGAGTGACAGCAGAGTGGGTATACACAGTGCGGAGTGAGGGAGAGAAGAGTGGGTATGCAAAGTGTGGAGAGAGTGAGAGCAGAGGGGGTATACACAGTGCGGAGTGAGTGAGAGCAGAGTGGGCATACGCTGTGTAGAGAGTGAGAGCAGAGCGGGTAACACAGTGCGGAGTGACTGAGAGCAGAGTGGGTATACAGAGTGTGGAGTGAGTGAGGGCAGAGTGGGTATACACAGTGTGGAGAGAGTGTGAGCAGAGCGGGTAACACAGTGCGGAGTGACTGAGAGCAGAGTGGGTATACAGAGTGTGGAGTGAGTGAGGGCAGAGTGGGTATACACAGTGTGGAGAGAGTGAGAGCAGAGTGGGTATACACGGTGTGGAGAGAGTGAGTGCAGAGCGGGGACAGAGTGTGGAGTGAGTGAGAGCAGAACGGGCATACACATTGCGGAGTGAGTGAGAGCAGAGCGGGTATACACAGGAGGGAGAGAGTGAGAGAGTGAGTGAGGGAGACAGTGTGGAGAGAGAGAGCACAGTGGTAACACAGTGTGGAGAGAGTGGGAGCAGAGCAGGTATACACAGTGTAGAGTGAGTGAGAGCAGAGTTGGTATACACAGTGCGGAGTGAGTGAGAGCAGACTGGGTATACAGAGCGTGGAGTGAGTGAGAGCAGAGTGGGTATACTGGAGAGAGTGAGAGCAGAGCAGGTATACAAAATGCCGAGAGAGTGAGAGCAGAGTGGGTATACACAGTGCGGAGTGAGTGACAGCAGAGTGGGTATACACAGTGCGGAGTGAGGGAGAGAAGATTGGGTATGCACAGTGTGGAGTGAGTGCGATCAGAGCGGGTATACACAGTATGGAGAGAGTGAGAGCAGAGTGGGTACACAGTGTAGAGAGAGTGAGAGCAGAGTGGGTACACAGTGTGGAGAGAGTGGGAGCAGAGCCGGTATACACAGTGTGGAGTGAGTGAGAGCAGAGTGAGTATAGACAGTGTGGAGAGAGTGGGAGCAGAGCAGGGAGACACAGTGTGGAGTGAGTGAGAACAGAGTGAGTATAGACAGTGTGTAGAGAGTGAAAGCAGAGTTAGTATACACAGTGCGGAGTGAGTGAGAGCAGAATGGGTATACACAGTGTGGAGTGAGTGCGATCAGAGCGGGTATACACAGTATGGAGAGAGTGAGAGCAGAGTGGGTATAAACAGTGTGGAGAGAGAGAGAGCACAGTGGGTATACACAGTGCGGAGTGAGTGAGAGCAGAGTGGGCACACATAGTGTGGAGAGAGTGAGAGCACAGCAGGTACACACAGTGTGGAGAGAGTGGGAACAGAGCAGGTATACAAAGTGTGGAGAGAATGCAGAGGTGGTATACAGAGTGTGGAGAGAGTGCGAGGAGAGTGGGTACAGTGTGGAGAAAATGAGAGCAGAGTGGATGTACACAGTGTGCAGAAGTGTGAGAGCAGAGTGGGTACACAGTGTGGAGAGAGTGAGAGCAGAGTGTGTACACAGTGTAGAGAGAGTGAGAGCAGAGTGGGTACACAGTGTGGAGAGAGTGGGAGCAGAGCCGGTATACACAGTGTGGAGTGAGTGAGAGCAGAGTGAGTATAGACAGTGTGGAGAGAGTAAAGCAGAGTTGGGATACACAGTGCGGAGTGAGTGAGAGCAGAGTGGCTATACACAGTGTGGAGAGAGTGAGAGCAGAGTGGGTATACACAGTGTGGAGAGAGAGAGAGCTGAGTGGGTACACACAGTGTGGAAAGAGAGAGCAGAGTGGGTACACACAGTGTGGAGAGAGTGAGAGCAGAGTGAGTATGTACGGTGTGGAGAGAGTGGGAGCAGAGCAGGTATACACAGTGTAGAGTGAGTGAGAGCAGAGTGAGTGTAGACAGTGTGGAGAGAGTGAAAGGAGAGTTGGTATACACAGTGCGGAGTGAGTGAGAGCACAGCAGGTACACACAGTGTGGAGAGAGTGGGAACAGAGCAGGTACACACAGTGTGGAGAGAGTGGGAACAGAGCAGGTATACAAAGTGTGGAGAGAATGCAGAGGTGGTATACAGAGTGTGGAGAGAGTGCGAGGAGAGTGGGTACAGTGTGGAGAAAATGAGAGCAGAGTGGATGTACACAGTGTGCAGAAGTGTGAGAGCAGAGTGGGTACACAGTGTGGAGAGAGTGAGAGCAGAGTGGGTACACAGTGTAGAGAGAGTGAGAGCAGAGTGGGTACACAGTGTGGAGAGAGTGGGAGCAGAGCCGGTATACACAGTGTGGAGTGAGTGAGAGCAGAGTGAGTATAGACAGTGTGGAGAGAGTAAAGCAGAGTTGGTATACACAGTGCGGAGTGAGTGAGAGCAGAGTGGCTATACACAGTGTGGAGAGAGTGAGAGCAGAGTGGGTATACACAGTGTGGAGAGAGAGAGAGCTGAGTGGGTACACACAGTGTGGAAAGAGAGAGCAGAGTGGGTACACACAGTGTGGAGAGAGTGAGAGCAGAGTGAGTATGTACGGTGTGGAGAGAGTGGGAGCAGAGCAGGTATACACAGTGTAGAGTGAGTGAGAGCAGAGTGAGTGTAGACAGTGTGGAGAGAGTGAAAGCAGAGTTGGTATACACAGTGCGGAGTGAGTGAGAGCAGAGTGGGTATACAGAGTGTGGAGTGAGTGGGAGCAGAGTGGGTATACACAGTGTGGAGAGAGTGAGAGCAGTGTGGGGATACACAGTGTGAGAGAGTGAGAGCAGAGTGGGTGTACACAGTGTGGAGAGAGTGGGAGCAGAGTTGGTATACACAGTGCGGAGTGAGTGAGAGCAGACTGGGTGTACAGAGTGTGGAGTGAGTGAGAGCAGAGTGGGTATACTGGAGAGAGTGAGAGCAGAGCAGGTATACAAAATGCCGAGAGAGTGAGAGCAGAGTGGGTATACACAGTGCGGAGTGAGTGACAGCAGAGTGGGTATACACAGTGCGGAGTGAGGGAGAGAAGATTGGGTATGCACAGTGTGGAGTGAGTGCGATCAGAGCGGGTATACACAGTATGGAGAGAGTGAGAGCAGAGTGGGTACACAGTGTAGAGAGAGTGAGAGCAGAGTGGGTACACAGTGTGGAGAGAGTGGGAGCAGAGCCGGTATACACAGTGTGGAGTGAGTGAGAGCAGAGTGAGTATAGACAGTGTGGAGAGAGTGGGAGCAGAGCAGGGAGACACAGTGTGGAGTGAGTGAGAGCAGAGTGAGTATAGACAGTGTGTAGAGAGTGAAAGCAGAGTTAGTATACACAGTGCGGAGTGAGTGAGAGCAGAATGGGTATACACAGTGTGGAGTGAGTGCGATCAGAGCGGGTATACACAGTATGGAGAGAGTGAGAGCAGAGTGGGTATAAACAGTGTGGAGAGAGAGAGCACAGTGGGTATACACAGTGCGGAGTGAGTGAGAGCAGAGTGGGCACACATAGTGTGGAGAGAGTGAGAGCACAGCAGGTACACACAGTGTGGAGAGAGTGGGAACAGAGCAGGTATACAAAGTGTGGAGAGAATGCAGAGGTGGTATACAGAGTGTGGAGAGAGTGCGAGGAGAGTGGGTACAGTGTGGAGAAAATGAGAGCAGAGTGGATGTACACAGTGTGCAGAAGTGTGAGAGCAGAGTGGGTACACAGTGTGGAGAGAGTGAGAGCAGAGTGGGTACACAGTGTAGAGAGAGTGAGAGCAGAGTGGGTACACAGTGTGGAGAGAGTGGGAGCAGAGCCGGTATACACAGTGTGGAGTGAGTGAGAGCAGAGTGAGTATAGACAGTGTGGAGAGAGTAAAGCAGAGTTGGTATACACAGTGCGGAGTGAGTGAGAGCAGAGTGGCTATACACAGTGTGGAGAGAGTGAGAGCAGAGTGGGTATACACAGTGTGGAGAGAGAGAGAGCTGAGTGGGTACACACAGTGTGGAAAGAGAGAGCAGAGTGGGTACACACAGTGTGGAGAGAGTGAGAGCAGAGTGAGTATGTACGGTGTGGAGAGAGTGGGAGCAGAGCAGGTATACACAGTGTAGAGTGAGTGAGAGCAGAGTGAGTGTAGACAGTGTGGAGAGAGTGAAAGCAGAGTTGGTATACACAGTGCGGAGTGAGTGAGAGCAGAGTGGGTATACAGAGTGTGGAGTGAGTGGGAGCAGAGTGGGTATACACAGTGTGGAGAGAGTGAGAGCAGTGTGGGGATACACAGTGTGAGAGAGTGAGAGCAGAGTGGGTGTACACAGTGTGGAGAGAGTGGGAGCAGAGTTGGTATACACAGTGCGGAGAGACTGAGAGTAGAGTGGGGGTACACAGTGTGGATAGAGTGTGCGCAGAGTGGGTATACACTGTGTAGAGAGTGAGTGCAGAGTGGATATACACAGTGCGGAGTGAGAGAGCAGAGTGGGTATACACATTGTGGAGAGAGTGGGAGCAGAGTGGGTACACAGTGTGGAGAGAGTGAGAGCAGAGTGGGTACACAGTGTAGAGAGAGCGAAAGCAGAGTGGGTACACAGTGTGGAGAGAGTGGGAGCAGAGCACGTATACACAGTGTGGAGTGAGTGAGAGCAGAATGAGTATCGGCAGTGTGGAGAGAGTGAATGCAGTGTTGGTATACACAGTGCAGAGTGAGTGAGAGCAGAGTGGGTATACACTGTGGAGTGAGTGAGAGCAGAGTGGGTATACACAGTGTGGAGTGAGTGGCAGCAGAGTGGGTACACAGTGTGGAGAGAGTGAGAGCAGAGTGGGTACACACAGTGTGGAGAAAATGAGAGCCGAGTGGATGTACACAGTGTGCAGAAGTGTGAGAGCAGATTCGGAACACAGTGTGGAGAGAGTGAGAGCAGAGTGGTAACACAGTGTAGAGAGAGTGAGAGCAGAGTGGGTACACAGTGTAGAGAGAGTGGGGGCAGGACAGGTATACACAGTGTAGAGTGAGTGAGAACAGAGTGAGTGTAGACAGTGTGGATAGAGTGAAAGCAGAGTTGGTATACACAGTGCGGAGTGAGTGAGAGCAGACTGGGTATACAGAGTGTGGAGTGAGTGAGAGCAGATTGGTACACTGGAGAGAGTGAGAGCAGAGCAGGTATACAAAATGTCGAGAGAGTGAGAGCAGAGTGGGTATACACAGTGCGGAGTGAGTGACAGCAGAGTGGGTATACACAGTGCGGAGTGAGGGAGAGAAGAGTGGGTATGCAAAGTGTGGAGAGAGTGAGAGCAGAGGGGGTATACACAGTGCGGAGTGAGTGAGAGCAGAGTGGGCATACGCTGTGGAGAGAGTGAGAGCAGAGCGGGTAACACAGTGCGGAGTGACTGAGAGCATAGTGGGTATACAGAGTGTGGAGTGAGTGAGGGCAGAGGGGGTATACACAGTGTGGAGAGAGTGTGAGCAGAGCGGGTAACACAGTGCGGAGTGACTGAGAGCAGAGTGGGTATACAGAGTGTGGAGTGAGTGAGGGCAGAGTGGGTATACACAGTGTGGAGAGAGTGAGAGCAGAGTGGGTATACACGGTGTGGAGAGAGTGAGTGCAGAGCGGGGACAGAGTGTGGAGTGAGTGAGAGCAGAACGGGTATACACATTGCGGAGTGAGTGAGAGCAGAGCGGGTATACACAGGAGGGAGAGAGTGAGAGAGTGAGTGAGGGAGACAGTGTGGAGAGAAAGAGCACAGTGGGTATACACAGTGCGGAGTGAGTGAGAGCAGAGTGGGTACACATAGTGTGGAGAGAGTGAGAGCAGAGCAGGTATACAAAGTGTGGAGTGCAGAGTGGGTATACAGATTGTGGAGAGAGTGAGAGCAGAGTGGGTATACAGTGTGGAGAAAATGAGAGCAGAGTGGATGTACACAGTGTGCAGAAGTGTGAGAGCAGAGTGGGTACACAGTGTGGAGAGAGTGAGAGCAGAGTGGGTACACAGTGTAGAGAGAGTGAGAGCAGAGTGAGTATAGACAGTGTGGAGAGAGTGAAAGCAGAGTTAGTATACACAGTGCGGAGTGAGTGAGAGCAGATTGGGTATACACAGTGTGGAGTGAGTGCGATCAGAGCGGGTATACACAGTATGGAGAGAGTGAGAGCAGAGTGAGTATACACAGTGTGGAGAGAGAGAGAGCACAATGGGTATACACAGTGCAGAGTGAGTGAGAGCAGAGTAGGTACACATGGTGTGGAGAGAGTGAGAGCAGAGCAGGTATACACAGTGTGGAGAGAGTGGGAACAGAGCAGGTATACAAAGTGTGGAGAGAGTGCAGAGTTGGTATACAGAGTGTGTAGAGAGTGCGAGGAGAGTGGGTACAGTGTCGTGAAAATGAGAGCAGAGTGGTTGTACACAGTGTGCAGAAGTGTGAGAGCAGAGTGCGTACACAGTGTGGAGAGAGTGAGAGCAGAGTGGGTACACAGTGTGGAGAGATTGAGAGCAGAGTGGGGACACAGTGTGGAGAGAGTAATGCAGAGTTGGTATACACAGTGCGAAGTGAGTGAGTGCAGAGTGGGTATACACAGTGCGGAGTGAGTGAGAGCAGAGTGGGTATACACAGTGCGGAGCAAGGGAGAGCAGAGTGGGTAAACAAAGTGTGGAGAGAGAGAGAGCAGAGTGGGTACACACAGTGTGGAAAGAGAGAGCAGAGAGGATTCACACAGTGTGGAGAGAGTGAGAGCAGAGTGGGGATGCACGATGTGGAGAGTGAGAGCAGAGTGGGGATGCACAATGTGGAGAGAGAGAGCAGAGTGGTACACACAGTTTGGTGAGAGTGAGAGCAGAGTGGGTATACACAGTGTGGAGATAGTGATAGCAGGGTGGGTATACACAGTGTGGAGTGAGTGAGAGCAGAGTGGGTACACTGGAGAGAGTGAGAACAGATCAGGTATACAAAAAGTGGAGCGAGAGAGAGCAGAGTGGGGACACACAGTGTGGAGGGAGTGAGAGCAGAGTGGGTACACACATTGTGGAGAGAGTGAGAGCAGACTGGCTATACACAGTTTGGAGAGAGTGAGAGCAGAGTGGGTATACACAGTGTGGAGAGAGAGAGAGCTGAGTGGGTACACACAGTGTGGAAAGAGAGAGCAGAGTGGGTACACACACTGTGGAGAGAGTGAGAGCAGAGTGAGTATGCACAGTGTGGAGAGAGTGGGAGCAGAGCAGGTATACACAGTGCGGAGTGAGTGAGAGCAGAGTGGGTATACAGAGTGTGGAGTGAGTGAGAGCAGAGTGGGTACACTGGAGAGAGTGAGAGCAGATCAGGTATACAAAATGTCGAGAGAGTGAGAGCAGAGTGGGTATACACAGTGCGGAGTGAGGGAGAGAAGAGTGGGTATGCAAAGTGTGGTGAGAGTGAGAGCAGAGTGGGTATACACAGTGCGGAGTGAGTGAGAGCAGAGTGGGCATACGCTGTGGAGAGAGTGAGAGCAGAGCGGGTAACACAGTGCGGAGTGACTGAGAGCAGAGTGGGTATACAGAGTGTGGGGTGAGTGAGGGCAGAGTGGGTACACAGTGTGGAGAGAGTGGGAGCAGAGCAGGGAGACACAGTGTGGAGTGAGTGAGAGCAGAGTGAGTATAGACAGTGTGTAGAGAGTGAAAGCAGAGTTAGTATACACAGTGCGGAGTGAGTGAGAGCAGAATGGGTATACACAGTGTGGATTGAGTGCGATCAGAGCGGGTATACATAGTATGGAGAGAGTGAGAGCAGAGTGGGTATAAACAGTGTGGAGAGAGAGAGAGCACAGTGGGTATACACAGTGCGGAGTGAGTGAGAGCAGAGTGGGCACACATAGTGTGGAGAGAGTTGGAACAGAGCAGGTATACAAAGTGTGGAGAGAGTGCAGAGTTGGTATACAGAGTGTGGAGAGAGTGCGAGGAGAGTGGGTACAGTGTGGAGAAAATGAGAGCAGAGTGGATGTACCCAGTGTGCAGAAGTGTGAGAGCAGAGTGGGTACACAGTGTGGAGTGAGTGAGAGCAGAGTGGGTACACAGTGTAGAGAGAGTGAGAGCAGAGTGGGTACACAGTGTGGAGAGAGTGGCAGCAGAGCAGGTATACACAGTGTGGAGTGAGTGAGAGCAGAGTGAGAATAGACAGTGTGGAGAGAGTAAAGCAGAGTTGGTATACACAGTGCGGAGTGAGTGAGAGCAGAGTGGGTATACACAGTGCGGAGTGAGTGAGAGCAGAGTGGGTACACAGAGTGCGGAGTGAGGGAGAGCAGAGTGGGTACACACAGTGTGGAAAGAGAGAGCAGAGAGGGTACACACAGTGTGGAGAAAGTGCGAGCAGAGTGGGAATGCACAATGTGGAGAGAGAGAGCAGAGTGGGGATGCACAATGTGGAGAGTGAGAGCAGAGTGGGTACACACAGTTTGGTGAGAGTGAGAGCAGAGTGGGTATACACAGTTTGGAGTGAGTGATAGCAGAGTGGGTATACACAGTGTGGAGTGAGTGAGCGCAGAGTGGGTACACTGGAGAGAGTGAAAACAGAGCAGGTATACAAAAAGTGGAGTGAGAGAGAGCAGAGTGGGTCACACAGTGTGGAGAGAGTGAGGGCAGAGTGGGTACACACAGTGTGGAGAGAGTTAGAGCAGAGTGGGTATACACGGTGTGGAGAGAGTGAGAGCAGAGCGGGGACAGAGTGTGGAGCGAGTGAGAACAGAATGGGTATACACATTGCGGAGTGAGTGAGAGCAGAGCGGGTATACACAGGAGGGAGAGAGTGAGAGAGTGAGTGAGGGAGACAGTGTGGAGAGAGAGAGCACAGTGGGTATACACAGTGCGGATGGAGTGAGTGCAGAGTGGGTATACAGAGTGTGGAGAGAGTTAGAGCAGAGTGGGTACACAGTGTGGAGAAAATGAGAGCAGAGTGGATGTACACAGTGTCCAGAAGTGTGAGAGCAGAGTGGGCACACAGTGTGGAGAGAGTGAGAGCAGAGTGGGTACACAGTGTGGAGAGAGTGGGAGCAGAGCAGGTATACACAGTGTGGAGTGAGTGAGAGCAGAGTGAGTATAGACAGTGTGGAGAGAGTGAAAGCAGAGTTAGTATTCACAGTGCGGAGTGAGTGAGAGCAGAGTGGGTACACATAGTGTGGAGAGAGTGAGAGCAGAGCAGGTATACACAGTGTGGAGAGAGTGGTAACAGAGCAGGTATACAAAGTGTGGAGAGAGTGCAGAGTTGGTATACAGAGTGTGGAGAGAGTGCGAGGAGAGTGGGTACAGTGTGGAGAAAATGAGATGTACAGTGGATGTACACAGTGTGCAGAAGTGTGAGAGCAGAGTGGGTACACAGTGTGGAGAGAGTGAGAGCAGAGTGGGTACACAGTGTAGAGAGAGTGAGTGCAGATGGGTACACAGTGTGGAGAGAGTGGGAGCAGAGCAGGTATACACAGTGTGGAGTGAGTGAGAGCAGAGTGAGTATAGGCAGTGTGTAGAGAGTAAAGCAGTGTTGGTATACACAGTGCCGAGTGAGTGAGAGCAGAGTGGGTATACACAGTGTGAAGAGAGAGAGAGCAGAATGGGTACACACAGTGTGGAGAGAGTGAGCAGAATGGGTACACACAGTGTGGAAAGAGAGAGCAGAGAGGGTACACACAGTGTGGAGAGAGTGAGAGCAGAGTGGGGATGCACAATGTGGAGAGAGAGAGCAGAGTGGGGATGCACAATGTGGAGAGAAAGAGCAGAGTGGTACACACAGTTTGGTGAGAGTGAGAGCAGAGTGGGTATACACAGTGTGGAGTGAGTGATAGCAGAGTGGGTACACACAGTGTGGAGAGAGAGAGAGAGCAGAGTGGGTACACACAGTGTGGAGAGAGTGAGAGCAGAGTGGGTACACACTGTGGAGAGAGTGAGAGCAGAGTGGGTATTCACAGTGTGAAGAGAGTGAGCAGAGTGGGTACACACTGTGGAGAGACTGAGAAGAGTGGGTATTCACAGTGTTGCGAGAGTGAGGGCAGAGAGGGTATACACAGCGTGGAGAGAGAGAGAGAGCAGAGTGGGTACGCACAGTGTGGAGAGAGAGAGCAGAGTGGGTACACACAGTGTGGAGAGAGTGAGAGCAGAGTGGGTATGCACAGTGTGGAGAGAGAGAGAGCAGAGTGGTACACACAGTGTGGAGCGATAGAGAGCAGAGTGGGTACACACAGTGTGGAAAGAGAGAGAGCAGAGTAGGTACACACAGTGTGGAGAGGGTGAGAGCAGAGTGGGTATACACCGTGTGCAGTGAGTGAGAGCAGAGTGGGTATACACAGTGTGGAGAAGTGAGAGCAGAGTGGGTATACACCATGTGGAGTGAGGGAGAGCAGATTGGGTATACACAGGTTGGAGAGATTGAGCTGAGTGGGTACACGCTGTGGAGAGAGTGAGCAGAGTGGGGAAAACACAGTATGGCAAAAGTGAGAGCAGAGTGGATATGCACAGTGTGAAGAGAGAGAGAGCAGATTGGGTACACACAGTGTGGAGAGAGTGAGCAGAGTGGGTACACACAGTGTGGAGAGAGTGAGGGCAGAGTGGGGATACACAGTGTGGAGAGAGAGAGCAGAGTGGGCACACACCGTGTGGAGAGAGAGAGCAGAGTGGGTACACACAGGATGGAGAGTGGGAGAGCGGAGTGGGTACACACTGTGTAGAGAGTGAGAGCAGAGTGGGTATACACAGTGTGGAGAGAGTGAGCAGATTGGGCACACATTGTGGAGTGAGTGAGCAGGTTGGTATAAACAGTGTGGCGAGAGAGAGGGTAGAGTGGTTACACACAGTGTGGAGTGAGAGAGAGCAGAGTGGGTACACACAGTGCGGAGAGAGAGAGAGAAGAGTGCCTACACATAGTGTGGAGTGAGTGAGAGAAGAGTGGGTATGCACAGTGTGGAGAGAGAGAGAGCAGAGTGGTACACACATGAGGAGCAAGAGAGAGCAGAGTGGGTACACACAGTATGGAGAGAGAGAGAGAGCAGAGTGGGTACACACTGTGGAGAGAGTGAGAGCAGAGTGGGTATTCACAGTGTGGAGAGAGTGAGCAGAGTGGGTACACACTGTGGAGAGAGTGAGCAGAGTGGGTATTCACAGTGTGGCGAGAGTGAGGGCAGAGAGGGTATACACAGTGTGGAGAGAGAGAGAGCAGAGTGGGTACGCACAGTGTGGAGAGAGAGAGCAGAGTGGGTACACACAGTGTGGAGAGAGTGAGAGCAGAGTGGGTATGCACAGTGTGGAGAGAGAGAGAGAGCAGAGTGGTAGACACAGTGTGGAGCGAGAGAGAGCAGAGTGGGTACACACAGTGTGGAGAGAGAGAGAGCAGAGTAGGTACACACAGTGTGGAGAGGGTGAGAGCAGAGTGGGTATACACAGTGTGCAGTGAGTGAGAGCAGAGTGGGTATACACAGTGTGGAGAGAGTGAGAGCAGAGTGGGTATACACCATGTGGAGTGAGGGAGAGCAGATTTGGTATACACAGATTGGAGAGAGTGAGCTGAGTGGGTACACGCTGTGGAGAGAGGGAGCAGAGTGGGGAAAACACAGTATGGCAAAAGTGAGAGCAGAGTGGGTATGCACAGTGTGGAGAGAGAGAGAGCAGAGTGGGTACGCACAGTGTGGAGAGAGTGAGAGCAGAGTGGGTATGCACAGTGTGGAGAGAGAGAGAGCAGAGTGGTACACACAGTGTGGAGCGAGAGAGAGCAGAGTGGGTACACACAGTGTGGAGAGAGAGAGAGCAGAGTAGGTACACACAGTGTGGACGGGTGAGAGCAGAGTGGGTATACACAGTGTACAGTGAGTGAGAGCAGAGTGGGTATACACAGTGTGGAGAGAGTGAGAGCAGAGTGGGTATACACCATGTGGAGTGAGGGAGAGCAGATTGGGTATACACAGATTGGAGAGAGTGTGCTGAGTGGGTACACGCTGTGGAGAGAGAGAGCAGAGTGGGTATACACAGTGTGGAGAGAGTGAGCAGAGTGGGTTCACACAGTGTGGAGAGAGTGAGGGCAGAGTGGGTATACACAGTGTGGAGAGAGAGAGCAGAGTGGGCACACACAGTGTGGAGAGAGAGGGAGAGCAGAGTGGGTACACACAGGATGGAGAGTGTGAGAGCGGAGTGGGTACACACTGTGTAGAGAGTGAGAGCAGAGTGGGTATACACAGTGTGGAGAGAGTGAGCAGATTGGGCACACACTGTGGAGTGAGTGAGCAGAGTGGGTATAAACAGTGTGGCGAGAGAGAGGGCAGAGTGGTTATACACAGTGTGGAGAGAGAGAGAGCAGAGTGGGTACACATAGTGTGGAGAGAGTGTGAGCAGAGTGCGTACGCACAGTGTGGAGAGAGAGCAGAGTGGGTACACACAGTGTGGATTGAGTGAGAGAAGAGTGGGTATGCACAGTGTGGAGAGAGAGAGAGCACAGTGGTACACACATGTGGAGCGAGAGAGAGCAGAGTGGGTACACACAGTGTGGAGAGAGAGAGAGAGCAGAGTGGGTACACACAGTGTGGAGAGAGTGAGAGCAGAGTGGGTACACACTGTGGAGAGAGTGAGAGCAGAGTGGGTATTCACAGTGTGAAGAGAGTGAGCAGAGTGGGTACACACTGTGGAGAGAGTGAGCAGAGTGGGTATTCACAGTGTGGCGAGAGTGAGGGCAGAGAGGGTATACACAGCGTGGAGAGAGAGAGAGAGCAGAGTGGGTGCGCACAGTGTGGAGAGAGAGAGCAGAGTGGGTACACACAGTGTGGAGAGAGTGAGAGCAGAGTGGGTATGCACAGTGTGGAGAGAAAGAGAGCAGAGTGGTACACACAGTGTGGAGCGATAGAGAGCAGAGTGGGTACACACAGTGTGGAAAGAGAGAGAGCAGAGTAGGTACACACAGTGTGGAGAGGGTGAGAGCAGAGTGGGTATACACAGTGTGCAGTGAGTGAGAGCAGAGTGGGAATACACAGTGTGGAGAAGTGAGAGCAGAGTGGGTATACACCATGTGGAGTGAGGGAGAGCAGATTGGGTATACACAGTGTGGAGAGAGTGAGCAGAGTGGGTTCACAGAGTGTGGAGAGAGTGAGGGCAGAGTGGGTATACACAGTGTGGAGAGAGAGAGCAGTGTGGTACACACAGTGTGGAGCGACAGAGAGCAGAGTGGGTACACACAGTGTGGAGAGAGAGAGCAGAGTAGGTATACACTGTGTGGAGAGAGTAGAGTGGGTATACACAGTGTGGAGAGAGAGAGAGAGCAGCGTGGTACACACAGTGTGGAGCGAGAGAGAGAGCAGAGTGGGTACACACAGTGTGGAGAGAGAGAGAGTAGAGTGGGTACACACAGTGTGGAGTGAGTGAGAGGAGAGTGGGTATGCACAGTGTGGAGAGAGAGAGCAGAGTGGGTATGCACAGTGTGGAGAGAGAGAGAGTAGAGTGGTACACACAGTGTGGAGCGAGAGAGAGCAGAGTGGGTACACACAGTGTGGAGAGAGAGAGAGCAGAGTAGGTACACACAGTGTGGAGAGGGTGAGAGCAGAGTGGGTATACACAGTGTGCAGTGAGTGAGAGCAGAGTGGGTATACACCATGTGGAGTGAGGGAGAGCTGATTGGGTATACACAGATTGGAGAGAGAGAGCAGAGTGGGTATGCACAGTGTGGAGCGAGAGAGAGCAGAGTGGGTACACACAGTGTGGAGAGAGAGAGAGCAGAGTAGGTACACACAGTGTGGAGAGGGTGAGAGCAGAGTGGTTATACACAGTGTGGAGTGAGTGAGAGCAGAGTGGGTATACACATTGCGGAGTGAGTGAGAGCAGAATGGGTATACACAGTGCGGAGTGTGTGAGAGCAGAGCGGGTATACACAGTGCGATGTGAGTGAGAGCATAGTGGGTATACACAGTGCGGAGTGAGTGAGAGACAAGTGGTTATACACAGTGTGGAGTGAGTGAGAGCATAGTGGGTATACACAATGCAGAGTGACTGAGAGCAGAATGGGTATACACAGTGCAAAGTGAGTGAGAGCAGAGCGTTATACACAGTGTAGAGAGAGTGAGAGCAGAGTGGGTATACACAGTGTGGGAGACAGAGAGCAGAGTGGGTATACACAGTGCGGCGAGAGTGCGTGCAGCGTGGGTATGCACAGTGTGGAGTGAGTGAGAGCAGAGTTGGTATACACAGTGCGGAGTGCGTGAGAGCAGAGCGGGTATACACAGTGCCGAGTGACTGAGAGCAGAGTGGGTATACACAGTGCGGAGTGAGTGAGAGCAGAGCTGGTATACAGAGTGCGTAGTGAGTGAGAGCAGAATGGGTATACTCAGAGCGGAGTGACTGAGAGCAGAGTGGGTATACACGGTGCAAAGTGAGTGGGAGCAGAGCGTTATACACAGTGTGGAGAGAGTGAGTGCAGAGTGGGTCTACAGTGTGGAGTGAGTGAGAGCAGAGTGGGTATACACAGTGCAGAGTGAGTGAAAGCAGAGTGGGTATACACAGTGTGGAGAGAGTGAGAGCAGAGTGGGTGTACACAGTGTGGAGAGAGTCAGAGCAGAGTGGGTATACACAGTGCAGAGTGAGTGAGAGCAGAGTGGGTATACACAGTGTGGAGAGAGTGAGAGCAGAGTGGGTGTACACAGTGTGGAGAGAGTCAGAGCAGAGTACGTATACGCAGTGCGGAGAGAATGAGAGTAGAGCGGATATACACAGTGACAGTGTTTGAGGAACAGCAGAGTGGCTATAAACTTTGTTTGTATATTTCACCTCCTCAGAGCTGTGAAGATCCCTGAAGCTTTTTCACTGTCTGACAGAGATTCTCCTGTGTGACCGAGTTCCCAGTTGAGCAAATGCCTCATAACTCTAGTGTCAGGCCTTTGAATTATATCTCTCAGCAGCAGAACTGTAGTAACATGTTGGTCTGTGAGTGGATACTACAGTTTTGCTGCATTTCTTGCCACAAAAGTTGGTCAAGGAGGTTGGAGTTATGCCCTGCAACTGCACTTAAATCGGTGTCCTGTGTGTCCTCGAAGAGGCTTCATCATTGATCTGCATAGTGTCCAATTATATTCTGTGAAGCCTAGTCCAGGTCATTAATATGTATCACAAAACACAATTTTGCTTTGTGGGAAAATAAACAACTGTAAACAACATAAGAATTGGCAAGTCATGTTGCAGCTGTATAGAACCTTAGTTAGGCCACACTTGGAGTATAGTGCTCAATTCTGGTCACCACACTACCAGAAGGGTGTGGAGGCTTTAGAGAGGGTGCAGAAGAATTTACCAGAATGTTGCCTGGTATGGAGGGCATTAGCTATGAGGAGCGGTTGAATAAACTCGGTTTGTTCTCACTGGAATGAAGGAGGTTGAGGGGAGACCTGATAGAGGTCTACAAAATTATGAGGGGCATAGACAGAGTGGATAGTCAGAGGCTTTTCCCCAGGGTAGAGGGGTCAATTACTAGGGGGCATAGGTTTAAGGTGAGAGGGGCAAGGTTTAGAGTAGATGTACGAGGCAAGTTTTTTACGCAGAGGGTAGTGGGTGCCTGGAACTCGCTACCAGAGGAGGTGGTGGAAGTAGGGACGACAGTGACATTTAAGGGGCATCTTGACAAATACATGAATAGAGGGTTCCCCACGGTAGGCTATTGCAGAAAATACGGAGGCTGGGGGTTGAGGGTGATTTAGAGATGTGGATCAGAAATTGGCTAGCTGAAAGAAGACAGAGGGTGGTGGTTGATGGGAAATGTTCAGAATGAAGTACAGTCACAAGTGGAGTACCACAAGGATCTGTTCTGGGGCCGTTGCTGTTTGTCATTTTTATCAATGACCTAGAGGAAGGCGCAGAAGGGTGGGTGAGTAAATTTGCAGACGATACTAAAGTCGGTGGTGTTGTTGATAGTGTGGAAGGATGTAGCAGGTTACAGAGGGATATAGATAAGCTGCAGAGCTGGGCTGAGAGGTGGCAAATGGAGTTTAATGTAGAGAAGTGTGAGGTGATTCACTTTGGAAGGAATAACAGGAATGCGGAATATTTGGCTAATGGTAAAGTTCTTGAAAGTGTGGATGAGCAGAGGGATCTAGGTGTCCATGTACATAGATCCCTGAAAGTTGCCACCCAGGTTGATAGGGTTGTGAAGAAGGCCTATGGAGTGTTGGCCTTTATTGGTCGAGGGATTGAGTTCCGGAGTCGGGAGGTCATGTTGCAGCTGTACAGAACTCTGGTCCGGCCGCATTTGGAGTATTGCGTACAGTTCTGGTCACCGCATTATAGGAAGGACGTGGAGGCTTTGGAGCGGGTGCAGAGGAGATTTACCAGGATGTTGCCTGGTATGGAGGGAAAATCTTATGAGGAAAGGCTGATGGACTTGAGGTTGTTTTCGTTGGAGAGAAGAAGGTTAAGAGGAGACTTAATAGAGGCATACAAAATGATCAGGGGGTTGGATAGGGTGGACAGTGAGAGCCTTCTCCCGCGGATGGAAATGGCTGGCACGAGGGGGCATAACTTTAAACTGAGGGGTAATAGATATAGGACAGAGGTCAGAGGTAGGTTCTTTACGCAAAGAGTAGTGAGGCCGTGGAATGCCCTACCTGCTACAGTAGTGAACTCGCCAACATTGAGGGCATTTAAAAGTTTATTGGATAAACATATGGATGATAATGGCATAGTGTAGGTTAGATGGCTTTTGTTTCGGTGTAACATCGTGGGCCGAAGGGCCTGTACTGCGCTGTATTGTTCTATGTTCTATGTAGAGGGATACGGACCCAGGAAGTGTAGAAGATTGTAGTTTAGTCGGGCAGCATGGTCGGCACGGGCTTGGAGGGCCGAAGGGCCTGTTCCTGTGCTGTATTGTTCTTTGTTCTTTGAGTATGACTTACTCGGTTTGCGATTGTTCCTCTTCCCATACCTAATGGTGCACAAGACAGGCTTTCATTTGATTCCATGGCGAGTTTTTACCTGGAAAAGGTAGTGATCCTGTCACCAGAGTCTTGGGCGGGATTCTCTCAGCCCGGGGCCGGGTCGGAGAATCCCCCCGACTGGCGTGAATCGCGGCACGCCACCCAGACGCCAGCACGCGATTCGCCGCCATTTCCGCCGGCGTGATTGGCACGACGCCGGTCGGGGGCCGTTCTATGCGGCCAGCGCACTGATTCTCGGCCTGAGATGGGTCCATTTCTGAGTTGTAAAAACGGCGAGTCCCGCCGGCGGCTTTCACACCTGCTCTCAGCCGGTGGGACCTCGGCATTGAAGTGTCCGGGGGCGGCCTGTGGGCAGGGAGGGGCGGTCCGACCCCGGGGTGGGCCTCCGATGTGGACTGGCCCATGATTGGGGCTCACCGACGTCGGGCCAGCCTCCCTGGCTGGGGGCCTCGTTTCTTCCTACATGGCCCCTGTAGCTCTGCGCCATGTTGCGTCTGGGCCGGCGTGATGAAGGAAGTCACTGCGCATGCGCGCGTTGCCGCCGGTGCCACTGCGCATGTGCACGTTGGTGCCGGTGCCACTGCGCATGTGCGGATCCCACGGTGCCCATTTGATGGCGGGATCAGCAGCTGGAGCGGCCAGAATTGCTGATCCTGAGGCCGTGTTGACGCCGTCGGGAAACGCGACGGCGTTTCCGGCGACGTGAACACTTAGCCTGAGGATCACAGTATCCCGCCCCTTATATCTTGAGGGGCACCTCTCCACATCAAGCAAAAATGTCCAGAAGTCTTTCCCACTCTGATCGCTTGCCATTACCATGTGTCAGAAGGACTTTGCAGGTTGATAGTCAACCTGTTGGCTGCATTATGAACACTCCTTCCTTGGCCATCAAGTCCTTAGTGAGACCCAAATCCAGAGTTTCTGCCTCAGAGATAGGGATGCTACCCACAGCTCCTCAAGACCTACAACTGATTGGGTCAATCTTTCTAAAAGCATTGACACAAATGGGATAAATTATCTCCCTCTGTGCTGTTTTATCCTATTATTCCATTTACATGCCATGATTTTCTAACCATTCAAATTGTAGATTCATTTGGAGAGAGGCCTAAATTCCAATTTATGCTATTAGCAAGCAAAGTTCGATACCATTGGTGTAATTTGTAAAATAACCCCCTATTCCTATGTACTGCCAGCACGAGATACTCATCAAGTTTTACAAGTGAGATTTTTCATATGAAACCACCAAACATTCAGTCTGTTCACCTCATTTTTTCTAAGATTTTGTACTGTGATATTGTGACTGTCTGCTATGGAATTAGCTCCCTTTGAGGGGTTAGCTGACTGGTGCGGATTTAACCTGAGGATCACCTCAGGCAACGGACACGGTTGAGGAGGCAGAGCCTTC